>NC_086070.1:10305000-10605000 GCF_948474715.1 Cydia amplana | reverse complement strand
GTCACCTTGAGGAGTCGAAACATACCCCCGCTTGCCCAAGTTTCCTTGGCCGGTGGAAGGACTCTTCCTGAACTCAGCCCCCGAATTCTCGAATCTAGCTTATGGTTGTGAATTATTTAGTTTTTGCTTCTTAATGGTCCGAAGGTGAGCATCACTGTTCGACAAGTGTAGTTACTATAACGCCATTGTCACTTTCTGCAATTGTCGGTGCAAAAATATGTAGCGAAAGATGCACAATAAGCATTTTATTATCAAATCATTCGTTTTATTATAAATTAAGGCCATCGAGGGCATCTCCAGCTGATGCGCTAGGGGGTTATATGGCAGATGGCCAAGGGGGGATCTTCCCCCCCCCCATTCCCCCCTTGACGGCGCCCTTGAAAGCCATTTCGTAAGGCACTAGCTTTTAGGTGGAAGCGACTGGTAAAGAGTAGTATCAAATTATCATATTTTTTATAATCTGATCTCCGCCCTTTAATATTTCAGTGACGTGTTTGCTCCTCTAGAGTCAAGTTTACATGAATTAGACCTTTCACACAACCAATTGAAAGGACGAGACCTGGTGCGCGCCGTACAGTCGCTGAAGCAGCTTAAGATTCTGAAGGTCAACAACAACCCTCTGGGCTCGCTCTGTGGATCTGGCCAATATTATTATAAGGGTAGGTAACTTAAAAAGGATAATTATGCTTAAAAACAAACTTTGCAGGGAAATCACTAGTTATCTGATTTCCATGAACTTGTACGAATAACTTCTCGACAAGTTAGACCGACTTCTGATAAATTATAATCGCTTTATTCTTTGTTTCTGTAAATATAACGACAGACCTCATGACATGCCGATCGCAGCTCCGCTGGCTCCCTAGTAGTCAATCATAGGCGTATTATTCGCATATTATGTGCTCTCTATTCTATATGATTCACATTTCCCACATCATCGTCATTTATTTATGAGCAGGGCTGTTGTTGGTGGAGAAATTTCCATGTATTATCCTATGCCTTATAATATCAGGTAGGTAGGTACTTGTCGACTTTAGTGAGCAAACCTGGTGTTGATAAACTTAGAAATGGTTGATCCTAAAAATTTCCGAGCAGGATGTGTATTATAGTATATTAAATAATAATTAATAATGGCGCTTTTATAATTTGAGAACGACAAAGACGATGTGACTAGCTGACGGTCTTTCCACCGCGATACAACCGGCTGACAACTTTTTTATTCACAATAAATAGTTATACTATACAACGCAGCTCTACGAAATTGCTCAGCTTATAAAAGTTTATCGGTCCTGTCAGACTTCACAGTACAAAAGATTCTAATGACTGATTTGTATATTTTGTATTGTTTTTATGACAGTTGAATCAGGGTTGCCAAAGAATTTGCGTCGCTTGGAACTGCGCAACACTAATGCGACGAGAATCTGCAGTGATTGGACCGAGAATGACTGCCTCACTGAAATATTTCTTGACAAGAATAACATCCAATTTTTATGGGTAAGTAAACAGTAACTCGGAAGTAGTTACAGGAGAAGCTAATGAACCCTTGAATATAATATTTTATTATTGGCTAGGTAATTTATTCACAAAATAGAGTTAAAAAAATCAACGGGTTGCACTCCGGGAGTGCCTGCAGAAGTGAAAACTCAATGACTAGTGCAAAATGTCTGCAGCACTATGTATAATTGAGGTTAACGCCATCTAGCGTTATTTCGTCGCATTACTTGAAATCGTTAAGCACATCACTGTTAGTACTCGAGTTATATTAATACCAGTTAGAGGGAAACTCACTAGATGGCATTTAAATCAATAAAGAAAAACTCAATGACATTACAATGCATTGTAACAGTTTTTGGATCAGGTCACGTGTCCGTCTTACGGTCACGTGACAGTCTTACGGTCACGTGACACCTGTTACGAGTTTAACATTTGAGTTGTTAATGTTGTAAGTATTAACGCGTATTAAACAGAGTAAAAAAAAAACATAATGTTCTTACCTAACCTGTTACTCTAGCTGTAAGTTTTCCTAACAAATAAAATAACATGCATATTAATGTGGACTCAAATATTATCCTTTATTATAGGGTAGGTCCCTACCTACGTAAATTATTACATTAGAATTAGCAATTACCGGCTAATTGGCTGATGTCAATTGTAAATTCATCTTTATATTTATTATTATTACAGTACAGCAATTTGAAAATGAGACGCGCTGAGAATAAGCCAGTAAAGCTTAGTATGAAAAATAATAACAATAACAAAAACCCATTGCAAATTATCATCAACAAAAGCGACTTCGATCAATGTCGGAACGAAAGTTTATCTCGAAATGGTGGAACTCGTAAGGTAAACAAAAATCATTTTTAGCCTAACAATTAAGTACTTAAAAGAGCTTACTGAATAGAAATAGATTTTATGTTAATATACAGCCTATTACCGTTGTGTCTGTTGTGTATAAAAACAAATAACAATATTTTATTTTGCACATTTCAAAGTATTGTATCCAAGTTCTCTATGTCGGCAGCCGATCGTAAAATCAGGCAGATCATGAATTTCCTAGGCATATTGTGAAATCATTGTCTCGTTCCTCGTTCCCTGAGTTGACGGAGCCCCGCGCGGGGCTCATGTTTCTGGACAACCTAACGAACCTATCCTACCTATCTATTGGTTTAAAGTGACTACCGTCAAAACATATTATTAAACAGGAGATTTGCGATCGGCCTGATTTTACGATCACCCGCCGACATATACAAATAACGCATCTCATCATAGTTTTGATAGGCAAAAACACAAAAACACAAACCTACCTTACACAATTTGCCAGGTAGCGCTAATCTAAAATTTGTTTACGAGAGCAACACCAAAAGTATTTAACTTGACGTAGGTATGTTACGGTATCGGTAGGTATCTAGGTAGGTATACAGTGATAAATTATGACATAAATGATTCTGTACCCAAATAGCGACAATCAGAACGCCAAGCCGGTGTTTTCTCTTTTAACATGATAATTTACTCTTTCAGCGCGTACAAGTTAACCTAATACTGAACTCTTTGGCATGCGACTGTAATGCGTACTGGCTTCGCGAGTTGCTGCGCAGTTGCTCGCTATTTACGCCAGAGGAGCCTAATCATGTAAAGTGCACGACGCCGTCCGGACTAGCAGAGCTACTCGACCACGACCCTCAAAGCTTGACTTGCTCGTACAATGGTCCCTGCCCTACAGGTAATCATTTCAGCTTTCGTTCACTAGAGTGTGAGAATATGCATTACAATACGATATGATAGGGTTTTCCACAAAATGTTCATAATAATCAAGTCTAGACTAGACGAATCACTGCATGGGCTGTAATTAAAATAAATTATATTTTCAGATAAGTACTTAATGGTATTATACATATGTATAATATTTAAAACGATTTATAAAAGTAGGTATATCCGTAACGTTTATGAAATTTGTTTTTGAATTCAATGACTCAATGTACCTGCGTATTAAATGCCCTGTAGACTTTCAAAAATTCTAAAATCTTGTCCATAAATCATAATGGCGAAAATAGTTTAGTACTTAAGTGAATACTGCGTGATTGTAAAAAAAAACAATGAGGGCTACAGGCGGAGACGTGCCTTTTGATTTGAGCATCCGGTTTGGATTGTCTGTCAGGGATTATTTACTAAATAATAATCTATGTTCTTACAGGATGTTCGTGCGTAAAACGGCAGCCCGACAACGCGACGGTGGTGCGGTGTGCGGGTGCGCTGCCACCGGCTCCAAGCTGGCCGCCGGGTACACCTGGCTACCCGGTAGCGCTGCACGTTGCGCCCGGGACGCTGACTGCCGTGCCGCGCCTCAAGCTAGTGGAACTGCATGCCCCTAATAACAAAATAACCAACATTTATAAAGAGGACATACCTGATACCTTGCGTGTTAGTAAAAAAATATTGTTGTTTACTGTGTGAAGGATTTTCCTTGTAGCGCACTGCGTAAGTATATAGTAGCACGTACACGTACAAATATGTATGCATGTGTGCCAATCTAGTACTCGTAGCTTTGCTGACATCTACTTGAATCTACTTGGGCCTTTCCTTTATTAGTCAAGTAGATGAAGATGCCCTATGAGGCGCTTGCTTTTCTAAATCACGAGTCCTAAACGCAAAGCAGCTACTAGTATATCTAATAGTCTTGATGTGATATCTTTTTGTGACTGAAGAGTTAGGTACGCAGCCTTCCCTACCCCATTTTCTGGATGCATTTACTCAGTCATAGACAATATGAACAATTTTGTACAACTTTTAATACTTCCAGTGATATTTTTATCATACTTGCTTACAAAGCATTGCATTTCATTCAGGCGTAGCGATAGTGGTGAGATTGTTTAACTAATTTAGGTACATTCTGTATCTCGTTTCTTGGCCTTACTTTAATTTACCGCGAACCAATTATTATCCATTGATCTTCAATATACTTCATGCTATGTAAGAAAATGTACATAAACGCAGGTCCTCGACGTGCGCAACAACAGCATCGCGCGCATCACATCGGCGGCAGCGAAGACGCTCCTGAATCTGAGCAAACATGTCGACTACAAGGTGTCGCTTGCCGGCAACCCGCTCGCCTGTGAGTGCGAAGACGAATACGCGATCGCGTCGCTTCAACGTGCCAAGGTATTTCTCAAGCCTAATAGACAGCTAATAGTAAATAACTAACTTATTGCCAATACCAAAGATAATACACAATAGTAGGGAATATGGGTAAATTAAATACTTTAGTACTGAATAATCATTTATTTACAAACAGGATATATACAGTGTATTACTAAAAGAAATTAAAAACTAGCTTAAATACTTTAGTAGTTATTGTGATGCAAATATTAAGACGTTTTGCTTATCAAAAATTCTACCCTTAAGTTCCACTTAATTTTTTCTAATTATTTGTGAGCGTGTATTAATAAACTTGAGTTAGATATAGTTTCCAGAGTAGCTATGAACTTATTCTCGCTTCTTTCCAATGAAACGAAATCGTTACATTTGTAGTTAGGTATATTTGTATTATTTTACTTGCAGATAACGGATTGGAATACGACGCAGTGTGTTGACCGTCACTATGTTGTTGATAAGAGGAAACTATGTAATGATAAAATGCTTCCGACATCGCTGGGAGTCATAGGCGCTTTGTTTATTCTGACATTAACAGCACTATTTTTTCTCTGTTTACGGCCGCGCATTAATCAGTTCCTTTTTAATCATGGTATGTGCTTGAAATATGTGCTGAAAGTTAAAGATGACGCCGATGATCCCATGAAAACACACGACGTGTTCATATCGTATGCTTATAAAGATTTGGAGTTTGCCAAAAAATTGATCGAAAAACTTGAAAGGTACGGTAACACCACCATAGAACACTGCCGTGATTGGCTTCCAGGAGAAACAGTGATTCGGCAGATTACTGACTCCGTAATGCGTGCACGGCGAACTCTGCTGCTTGTGTCCGATAACTATGCTGAATCAAAGTGGGCTCTAGAAGAGTTCCATGCCGCGCATGCACATGCTATGGAGCATGGCTCAGCTCGCGTGATAGTAGTACTATGTGAATTACAATCGCTTAAGAAATTACCAGAGGAACTTCAACTTTATCTTAAACATAACACGTATCTTGACTGGAGTGATCATTACTTCTGGGACAAGCTGCGGCGAGTCATGCCCCAGCCACGGGTTGTCCCATCGTCTGTAATAGAACAATCATTGCACGATAAACCAGTCCCACCTTCCCAAGAAATAATTGCCGATCCTGCCTTGTTGTTATCACGGTTATCTTTGGATAATGACCTACCACTTTCTAAGCTGGTGCTAGTCGCACCCGTACATCAATCTCATGATAGCCCGCAGGAGTCGTCAGCAAAAGATTCGCCCGTAACCCCAGTGGTGACAGAACCCCCACAACTTGGTATCAATGACAGAGCAAGTTTCTGTAGTGTTAATGTATCAACTCTTCCGTCGAATATCCTCCGGGAATTGCCAGCCCCTGTGTTTCACGTCGCTGTACCCAGCGCTTGTTAGCAAAAATATTTTCCAAGGACTTAGGTTAGTTATTATCTCAAAATGCATTTATGACTTATGTAGATAGATGGTAAGAAGTTGGTTACATTTTAAGATTCCATAAGTATCCATCTTTTAACATAATCAGCCTGATGGGTTATCGATGGTAACTTTGAATTCTATGATATGATTTACAGTGCATTTCGCGCGAACGATCGGATCATATCAATGTCTGTTTTTGACACAGATTGCAGATGTTAAAATCTGAACATCGCTTTAGACTTACCTACTATTTTTATATTTTTTAATGCAAGTTTTTTTATTGTGTTCTGCTACAATTATGTCTTCTTAGTTTAGAGTCAGCAAAGATTGGAGTCAGTATCCTCCAATTAGAATGATATTTACTTACCTACTCGTAAGGTGCCCAATTTTCGTGTAGGTAGTCCTTACAAGTAGGAATGTGAATAACAAGGATAATAATTTTACGATGTTGTCGACACCCTCGTAAATTTTTCAACATAGAGAGTCATTCTAAATAACAAAAAAAAAAACTACTTAGGTAAAAAATTAAAATTCTAGTTTTGTTTGGTAGTCCCCAATATAAATTAAAAATTTAGATTTAAGTGTAGTAATTTTTCATTACACTAGTAAAATAATATAAGTAGTCAAACGAGATGTTTATTTATATGGGGTTTTGTCATATTAGTTCATGAGGATTTTCCTCACTCATTATCTCCGTGTACAATGGGTCGTTGAAACAATAATTATTTTCTAAATTAGCATCGTAGGATTCGTGGGTTTAATGATAATGATAGCAAGCGTTGGGGTGATAAGAATTTTCCTCATTGTTTTTATTACAACGTTTTAAAATTAATTGATAATACCCGGGCACATAGACTAGGAATCCTCTAGACGGAGTTTAGAGCAATTATTTCATGAAACCGATGCTGCCAAAAATACTGGGGTGCGGGGGGACGAGGTGAGCGAGTCCCGTGCCGTGATTGGTCTGTGCAAAGTCACGGACGTCACACAAAGACACTTTGACTCGAAGATGGAGTAAAACTACCGTATATTTGTAGCAGAGGAGGTAGCGCTACTATGCTCAGTCTAGAGGATGTCTTGTCTGTGCCCGGGCACTAAAATATAATGAGTAATAAAATGAGTTCAGGTCTTTGTCATGTCGTCTATTTGTTTTATCGGAGTAGGTATAACTCGCGCCTGTTACCTAACTACTAGTGGGCAATATAATTCATAATAATTAATGCGTACCAGCAAATGGATTATGCATCCAGTAGGAAGAAGGGCGGAACTAAAATGAAGTTAGACAAGATATTGAAACTCGATAACTAAAACTTCTACTGTACTGTAACTTCTAAAAACATTCAGTAAAAAGTGTTAGAAATATATTTACCAACGTATAAAAAAAGCTAATCAATGAAAATCATTATTTTTATTCATGCATGATTCATGCTTAGTGTTTCGAATTTTTATCTTAGTCAAAAAATGTTAGAAAAATACTAGGTACAAGTTAGAAAAGCAGTAAGGCCTCATAACTAATGGTCATTTACGTCTTTCCTACTTAATAGATGCGTCGGACTCAAAGTACCTACCTATTTAAGTTTTTCTACTCGTTGCCTCTGCCGTAGTCACATACCAAGTTGAAAAGACGCATTTAAGTGGTTACTCGCGCCTTTTTAGGGTTCCGTAGTTATTTTAAGTTTTCCGTAGCCAATTTTGACAAAAACGGTAATACCTTTATAGTTTCTTCATGTCCTTCTGTCGGTTCGCCCCTCTGTCTGTCCGTACCTTACAGCCATTTTACTCGAAAACTATAAGCTATATTTTAAAACATTTTGTGAGCCGCTTCTTAGCTTAGAAGTAAAAAGAAAATATTTTAGGGAGAACACTTCAATCTCCATATATGTAACTATAAAAGTGAAAACAGTTTCGATGAAAATCAACGTGTGGCAAATAATTCGATAGGTCTTTAAAAACAACTTTAAGGTTTCTACTATAGGCTTATGATTAATTATTAAATACTTTTGAAAATAACCGCTTCAAAAGTCGAGACAATGTGCCCAAATAAAAAATACTAGTAGATGTACACCTTTTTTAGGGTTCCGTAGCCAAATGGCAAAAAACGGAACCCTTATAGATTCGTCATGTCTGTCTGTCCGTCTGTCTGTCCGTCTGTCTGTCCGTCCGTATGTCACAGCCACTTTTCTCCGAAACTATAAGAACTATACTGTTGAAACTTGGTAAGTGGATGTATTCTGTGAACCGCATTAAGATTTTCACACAAAAATAGAATTAAACAATTAATTTTTGGGGTTCCCCATACTTCGAACTGAAACTCAAAATTTTTTTTTTCATCAAACCCATACGTGTGGGGTATCATCTATGGATAGGTCTTCAAAAATGATATTGAGGTTCCTAATATCATTTTTTTCTAAACTGAATAGTTTGCGCGAGAGACACTTCCAAAGTGGTAAAATGTGTGTCCCCCCCCCCTAACTTCTAAAATAAGAGAATGATAAAACTAAAAAAAATATATGATGTACATTACCATGTAAACTTCCACCGAAAATTGGTTTGAACAAGATCTAGCAAGTAGTTTTTTTTTAATACGTCATAAATCGCCTAAATACGGAACCCTTCATGGGCGAGTCCGACTCGCACTTGGCCGCTTTTTTATTTTATAAATACTTTTTACTTTTTTGCAATAGGTTTATATTATTACAACTCAATTTTAACAATTGTTAGTTGCGCCCTTCTTCCTATTGACGGCAGTATTGTACGTTATCTTAGTAATAATCGTGTACAATGAGTTCGTAACGCAAAATATATGTTTATTTTTTGCACAACCAGCACAACGCACTCATCTTGAAATAAAATTGGTCAAATATTTTACAAATCTTGTTGTGGTTTGTTAGAAAAGTACCTTTTAGACTATTTTTATAAAGTATTTTAATAAGCGTTTTTAATATTATACCTAATATGTAATGTAATGTTAAATATTAAATCATTCTTCAGTAGTAGTGCCATTACCATTACATCAGGGATTTTTGTGTTGTGAATTTTTGTGTGTATCAAAAGCGTGCCAAAACAAACCCGAAATTAAATATGTAATATCATAAGCAATATGGATCACTGGTTTGAGTTATATAGGTTTATTTAGGGTGCTGGTTCAAGATGAGCACGATCGCTGTTTCGAGCTGCAGCGTCAGAAATAAAAATAGCCCTTATGATAGCCAACCTCCGACAGGAGAAGGCACCATAAGAAGAAGAACGTTTATTTTAAGATAACATTCAAATAATGACTTCAGCAAAATGACACTAGTATAGTACGGCTCTTCTGAGGTGAACTTTTCGCTTCGAACCTTAATCTTTCAAACAAAGGCCATTGTCTCTATTATCGCAAAACCGCTTCGACGAAAAGTTCACCACAGAAGAGCCGTACTATAACGTTAACGCTAGGGCGTTGACTCGAGCCACGCGACGACCGCGACGTCACTAGTAATTTCCATTAAAATTGTCGTTGATTTCGTTGCAGCGCCACTGTCGCGATCAGAACATTCATCCCATCATTCATTTTATCACTTTAGCTGTGGCATTTAGTGAAACTCGTAATCATGTTTAAGTAGTAATAATCCATAGGTCGCTGGTTCATATCCGGTTCGAAGGACCAATGTTCAGCGGTGAGGTGGATTATGCTGGTTCGAATGGTCGAAGAAGTAACTCTTGTAGTCACAAATTAATATTTAATATAAAAGCACATATTTACGTGAGAATTTGAAGTGAATGTTTTTATGGTTTCCATAGTAACGCAATACAGAGTTCTGTTGGACTTGCCAACATACTTTGCACGAGGTCTTTCGACCTCATCCAGCACTGAACGTGTTAAAATAGCTGTTATGATTTGGATGTTGTAGTTAGAAGGTACAGTCGCTTTTTCAACGGACTTTACTTAAGGGGTTGTGTTATTCAGTAGAAGTGGCACGCTCGAAATAAATCCTATTTTTTATTTTATGTTCTTTGTCTGATAAAATCAGAATTATTTATATATAATGACATCGAATAGCATGAATGTGGTGAGTAGATGTTTGTTTATGGAAAATGGCCCGCTGTCCCCAGCCAGTGCTCTTTTAACACTGACTAATCAATTTATGAAAAAAAGAAGACTTATTTTACCCAAGTTTAATAAACGATTGTTCTTACTTCTTGTTTTCCTTTGCACCGTCTTTGTTACCCAAAGTGCGCAACTTGGATCATTCAATAATAAACCAATTAAGTACGGTACCTACTGATATTTTTATGCCCAAAACAAGACATTGGGGCAATGTTCTTAAGAAACCCTGCTACGCAACAGACTGAGACCGCAATATCACTTGATTCCTCTAACGTCTAATACAATAACTGCGCCCAATAAATCGGCCTACGTTGGCCCAATGTCTATGTTGGGCATTACGAATTCCAAAGTTCTTGGTTTTTAAGCATTAGAAAGAACTCCGCAGATGTGAAGAACTCCGCTTTATTCGGTATAACAATGAAATATGACGTAATTTCAACTAGCACGATTATTATTTATGTACATACTTAAGTAGGTACATACTACCTAGTTACTTAATAAGTTTTACCGCAAATATACCTAATTTAGAACCTCTTGCTTACTTCTGTGGAGCTTATTTACATTTATGAAATACTTTTCTTCTCCCCCTCTAGTCTCTTAGCGGAGCAGTCACAGATATAATAATATCTGTGGGAGCAGTCGAGATAATCGTGAACTTGACACTCACGTCCAATCTGTATTTTTGCTCGCTTACGCTTATTGAAGGCGAGATACAGTATCATACCAGCACCACAAATACCAAGCTACCTGTTGCCGGTGGCCGAATGTGGTACTATGAAATGTGGCTGCGCTCGCGTTTAGGTGGCGCCACGGTCAACTGCTAACTCCGCGTATCCGTGATCCCCCCTCTTCCATCTCAATCCTCACCAGCCAGCCAGCCCCAGTAGCGTTCTCGCGTCGACCCACGTTTGACGCGTCTTCGCGATAACACCCTGTTATCTACGACAGTAAAAACTTTGCTCATTGTTTGTTTGTATGCGAGTAGAATCTTAATTGGCAGCTAGCGATCTCTTTCTACGTGCCCTGTGTTTGGATAGCGATTGAAGACTCGTGAGGAATTTTTTAGTGAGAAGAGAGCAGGAGAGCGCGACGAGGTCCGGGGGACAATCTCCTGCACAGCAGCTGATTGCGATATTCGCATGAGAATATTGCCACATTGGAGCGTTGAAGGTGGGTTTACATTCTGTCGTAATAAATAGTCGCGTAACAATCTAATTGCGTTGCTTTGCTAGCATGAGTTTGTTTATAAATATACTTTTAAACAAAATAACCAGGGACATTAAATTAGTCGTTTCCGTCTGTCAAGTCTGTTTTACAAAACATAGTATTACATGGAATCTCCGAACCAGTGTACCTATACCTACAGACTTATGGTTTTGTTGCTATCCCACCAAATGGGCCCCTCCTCCTAGCGCGTGGTATTTTATTTCGACAGACGGGTTGCTTGTTTGTGTGCACGATTCGCAGAACCGGTCGACGGTCGAGTGACGATAGCTCTTTGCTGCTGGAACGTAAAAAGCAGTAAGCTACATAAAACTCGTAAGGAGATAAGACCTTTTAAATTCGCACGGTGAGTGGCGATGGCGTCCATTACAAGACTCGATTAAATATATTTAGATCCGTAAATACAAAGAGATAGAGCATTCGTCTCTTTCTAAAACTGCATAGAGGTACCTACTTGTAAAGAAAAAACACATTATGAACAAGACACTAATAACGATGTTTCATTTGAAGCAAATTGCGAAAAACGTTCAGGCTCGCACTATTTTCATGCATGAGCGATGAGACAATGATAGTCAAGGGACTCAAGGGCATACACTTTATAAAACAATGTACTTACGCTACATACTTAGTGTAAATACTGTTGACCTTTTAATATTCTAAAAACAACATAGGTACCTTATTTTTTAGGGTTCCGTACCTCAAAAGGAAAAAACGGAACCCTTATTTATAGGATTACTCGTGCGTCTGTCTGTCCATCTGTCACAGCCTATTTTCTCCGAAACTACTGGACCAATTTAGCTGAAATTTGGTACACAAATGTATGTTTGTGACCCAAAGACGGACATGTAACGTAAACAAATGAATATTAAACATAGGGGCCACGTTTGGGAGGTAAATCAAAAAATTTAAAAATAAAGTTTATCAAACTATATCGTGTTTAAGAAGATTTAAATCCCCCCCTCAATTGGAGGAGGGTATCCCAATATGGGACCGGCAACAAACTCTTAGGATAAACAGTTTAGAAGTTATTCAAGAAAATAGGCAAAAATTACCATTCCCCCGTTTATCTCCCAAACCTACACAAAATAGTACTTAAGGCTTGGCCAGACACAGAGCGCGACGCAGCGTCGCGTCCGCGCCGCGTGATGCCGACGCGATGACTGTTCAAACAGGGCGCGCGCGGACCGCGCTCTCAACACGCCCTCATCGCGCGCGCGAACGCGGCGCGGCCGCGCGGGAACGCGGCGCGGCCGCGCGCCACCGCTCGCTGCCTAACGTCCGATCCGACTGATGTGACCCAGCGCGACGCGGCGGCCCGCCGCGCTGCAGAAGCGGGGCCTGATACCGGCGGGACGCAGTCTGTTTGACGTCGGTAACCTGTTAGCATGTGCCGCGGTCGCGCGGCGCGGACGCGTCGCTGCGTCGCGCTCTGTGTCTGGCCAAGCCTTTATAGATGACAGGAAAACCTAGGTACTTAGGTTTTGATCCGACGTACTCTTGCGGAGTTTTTATAGACATTTCACTCAAGTTTCACATAAAAAATACATTGTTAAAAATTGTGTAATGTGCGGAACCCTTGGAACGCGAGTTCGAATAGCACTTGGCCGGGTATTTACATACCTACCTAGGTTGATTTATCAAATTAATTTAAAAAAAAACCTATCATAGGGAAATCCCTTAAATATGGCTCACCAAATAATTAGGATTTCATGATTAGGCATTAATTACCTATGTTTACTAATTAGCACACGTGGTAGGTAGAGAAAAGCGAAACGCTTGCAGATATATTAATGAGTCTACATTCCACTGTTCATTACCTACTCACGATCGATATAGGTATTTTGTAAAACCATTTATTGCTTTAAAAAAGTTCATTCGTCTTTACGGTTGTTAGCACCCAGGCGGAGGTCGGAGGATCTTGAGGTGAGTCGGAGTCAAACAGCGTGTGCTTCTTATGGCGTATAGTATATTGGGAAAGTGTCATGAGTACATTACAAATTCGCTAGCGTAAAATAATTATAACAAATTACAGCGCCACCTATGGACTGTATTGGGAACTATCTATCTTACTAGAGACGTATAGTATGGCTCTTCTGAGGTGAACTTTTCGCTTCGAACCATAATCTTTCAAACAAAGGCCATTGTCTCTATTATCGCAAACCCGCCAGCTCGAGCGTTAGCACGTGCCAGTACAACATTCATATTGAAAAAAAAAACCGATATCGTCATAGTATTAAGGTTCAAATTTAATGTCACTGATATTCTAGATATTACGTTTTGGTAGTGTAGGACGATAGACCGCCCCGAAGCGATACGGCACTCATATTATTTTGATACTTAGTGTGGTGTTAAAAATGAAACGTGGTTATCTAATCTAATACCTTTAAACGAGCAATTCTTGTTTATTTATTTATTTATATATATTTCGGGGATCTCGGAAACGGCTCTAACGATTTCGATGAAATTTGCTATATGGGGGTTTTCGGGGGCGAAAAATCGATCTAGCTAGGTCTTATCTCTGGGAAAACGCGCATTTTCGAGTTTTTATATGTTTTCCGAGCTTCGCTCCCGGATATTTTATGATAAAGCGTTGTATATTTGTTATATAACAAAATCTAAGGTAACAATGTAAATTTAAGATTAATAAGTTTAACATAGGTATAATCAACATTTTTCCGTGTAGGTATATAAACAGTTACCTACTTACTAAGTATTAGATAAAATCGTGTCATAAAAAATCAGATATAATAAATTTCTTGCAATCAAAATCCAGGGTCACGTAAGCAGATCGTCAAGTTTTTAACAATATCGGGCAGAGTACTTATATAAATAACACGAAGCACACGGTTAGGATATTAGAAACCGACTTAAGCCTGATGTAGGGTCGGTAAATGATAAAATAATGTGCCCCACTACTCATGCACACGGATCTTGCACACCGCTCTTCTCGTAAACCTATTGTATTTACCTATGCAAAACAATAGTTGTCAGGTCGCAAATCCTTATCAGTGTTTTTATTGTCACTATGCGTCGGCATCACATCAGAGGTGCTAATTTCACAGTAGGTATCGTTATATTAAAGATAAGAAAAAATAACAATGCTTGCAGCTGCACCTTTGTAAATTATTACATTTACCACCGCAAGCTAATAATTTAAATAAAACAATATAATAAATATGTAACCACGTTTCATTTTTAACACCACACTAAGTATCAAAATAATATGAGTGCTGTATCGCTTCGGGGCGGTCTATGGTCCTACACTACCAAAACGTAATATCTAGAATATCAGTGACATTAAATTTGAACCTTAATACTATGACGATACCGGTTGTTTTTCAATATGAATGTTGTACTGGCACGTGCTAACGCTCGAGCTGGCGGGTTTGCGATAATAGAGACAATGACCTTTGTTTGAAAGATTATGGTTCGAAGCGAAAAGTTCACCTCAGAAGAGCCATACTATATCTATGTAGATCGATAATCCATGTAGGGATTCTAGGGTTCGATAAAGTATGTAAGTAATAGGTCACATAGATGGCGCTGTTAACTGCACAAGTTAACAACGGTCTTGTTCCTAGGAACAATGAAAATTTCATGGCCATATTTATTTGCCGCTTGGGAAGCGTTACACTTATTAAATTGCTTATTGCTTATTAGGCAATAGAGTTGAAATGCAAGAGCTCAACAATTAGGAGTTGTAACCTATCTAGTTATCAGTTATTTAGACACAACCAAAGAGAATATAACCACTACGTTTTAAGAGACGGCACTTCCTTACTCGCCAATGGAATCAGTTTAGCATACATCTAGTGACAACCGCACAATAGGACACCGGTCAAATGTCAAGCAACGTGAGTGCCAACATAACGAAACGAATAGTGCTGTACGCACGCCTTCGAAGTATGTATCGATAAATTATCGATAAATGCATTGGTACCTCTCGGGTGATACAAAATAGGTTACAATTTTTATCGATAAAAATATCTAGCGACAACCGCACAATAGGACACACATCAAACGTCAAGCAACGTGAGTGCCAACATAACGAAACGAATAGTGCTGTACGCACGCCTTCGTAGCATGTATCGATAAATGCATTGGTACCTCTCGGGTGATACAAAATAAGTTACAATTTTTATCGATAAAAATAAAACAAATAACCTTACAGTCTAAGTATTTTATTTACATTACTCGATTTTATTAACAAACATTACCCTATTTTATTAATAAAAAATACAACCATTACAATAATTATTCACAATAATTACAAACTACAACCTATTTTGCTGTGCCTCCTTGCTCTGCCTTTTTTAATAAATCAGCATTTTTCTCTTCTCCCAAAGAAAATACGTAATTTTTTTCTACAACATTCATTTCGTAAGTAGTAGTAAAATGGAAAACATTAATGTAGTCTAGCCTGTTCACTTTAAGATACTGCAAATCGATGTACAGGTTAGCCGTTTGGCACACGCATACTAGAGGTCAAAACAAAATGTTTGACCCGCAGTTCCTAAAAAAAATTCCCTGAGGAGGGGCGTGCCGAAACATTTTTGTTTTTGTACGGATTTTTTTTTTCAGAAACCTATCTTGTGTGGTATTATATGCAAGGGCTTTTTGAGGCGATTCTAAAAATATACCACATCATTACATTTCTGCCATTTTTTTTTATTTAAAACAAAAATAATTTTCAAATCATACTAAATTTGGGCTTCTCCAGATACGATATGGCTGATTTTTTTTTTGTACAATATACCACAAATAATACGTGATATCCTCATATCTAACCCCAAAAAAGCAATTTTGGAAATAATTTCATTTAGATTTTTTTTTTTTATTATTTTTCAATATTACAAAGTGATACAGTTCTACTTCAGTACCTATTTTACGAGACTTATGGAACTGTACTGCAGATACGGTGCATATTAATCATAAAATGATACGTAATATCCATATATCCAACCTGTACATCGATTTGCAGTATATCTATGAAATTGGGGTCGTACGGCTGCCGCTAATGCTAACATCTCATCGCAGTCGGCAAAATGCTCAGTCACCCACTGTCTGCAACCGAGAAAATATGAAATGTATCGATACTTATAACTTATCAAGAGCAGCACTAGTGTGTTGCACTTGCGCTAGACTGTCAACGGGTTATTACCACTAGTTACTACCAAGTTGTTACCAGTGGTAACAACTGAGAAAAAACATCCCCAGTAGTTAACTTTTGGGATAATTTGTTTTATTTTAATTTTTTTTTAATTTAAGTATCTAAAACATCTTTTTTTTTTTCAGGACTACGTACATACGCAATATGACAAATGTGGGATGATGGATTTGAAGACGAGTGTGGTATATGTGGCGGTATTGCTGACGCTGACCGCGAGTCAGAGCACTGGGCCATGTCCCCCCGAAGCGTCAGATGGCGCACAGATTGAGCTGACCTGCCTTCTTCCGAGTGGCACAGAGATAGAGCTCGATTGGCGTGCTCGTAAATATGTCACGCTCGAATGTGACAGCAAGGGCAGCTTCGCATGCGCCGAATTACCGAAAGTATCACCAAAGTCAGCACCACCAACGAGGGCTATGCTCAAAAATTGTGTGCTGCCTGTTAATGAGTCACTTGCTTGCACATTGCAAACACTTGGCGCACCCGCTGCCACTTCGCTTACCCTGCGTGGCGTCTCAGCTAACGATCTCACATTCGAACATGTCCACGGGCTGGTAAACCTATCAACACTCACGCTAGTGGGCTCAAGTTTTACACATCTACCAACAGCCGCTTTAGCAGCTCTGCCAACGTTACGAAAATTAACAGTGCGTGAAGCGCGCTTGCACCTAACCTCTGATTCTCTATTGGGAGTATCGGGACTGGAATATCTGGAACTATCCGCGAGTGATATTAAAGAGCTTAATGCAAGTGTCTTTCGAGAACTCGAGTCGCTGCACACTCTAAATTTGTGGGGTAATGAACTACGTGCATTACAGACTGGCACTTTAGAAGGACTAAACGCGTTAGATACTTTAGATCTGAGCTCTAATCCTTTGCACTCATTGGGTGATGGAGTGTTAGCGGCAGCGAAAAACCTGAGGGTGTTGCGACTGGTAGATACAGAGTTATACCAATTAGATGAGCCGGCATTACATAATCTAAACTCGCTTGAGGAATTAGTAGTGCTAGATGTACGAAAACCACTGAAAGTGGGGTCACGCTCATTGGCACTGCCGAAGTTACGCCTGGTAGAATTGGAGCGGTGCAAGTTGTCGATACTAACTGGTGATACTCTATCAGGCGCACGTTCGCTACGTTCGCTATCTTTGTCACACAACGCATTAGAAACGCTACCATCAGAGCTATTGAGCGACTCCGTCGAGTTGCGCGCACTTAATCTTAGCCACAATGCCCTGAAATCTTTGATGCCGGCACTATTTCAGCCGCTATGGCGCCTGGAAGAACTTAACCTTGACGACAACCAAATTGAAGAATTTTCAGAGTAAGTCATTATTGACATTCATATTAGTAGTTGCGTGTAGGTATCATACTGCTTTGGTATAATAAAATGCATGATTATACATAATGTAATAAAATTTCATACGACGATAAAGGTTTGGGCTTGATTAGCCGAGCATCAAAATACATAATTGAAACATAATTGTCACGATTCTAAAGCCGCAAGAAAACTCATAGAAAATCGTACTAATAAGGTAGTTATTCAAGTAGGTACATACATAGGTATATGATCTGTTTAATGTTAATCACAAATAAAAAGATTCTGATTCTGATGAATGACGGTTACTTTAAATATTTGCAGTGCTATGTTCGAGAATCTGGGCGTGTTGCGTTCGCTGTCGGCTCGCAACAACCGCTTGCGCGTGCTGTCACCCACCGCGTTTCGAGGAGCGCGTTCCCTGCAATATTTGGATTTAGCTCACAATGAGCTAACATTGCGATCTGCTGACACCATAGAAACGCCAATAGACGGCTACATGGACTTTGGGGAAGGACGGTCATCACCCATGTATGAGCTAATAGCGATGCAGCACTTGGATCTCGGGCACAACCTTATCAATGAAGTATTCTATGACTGGCGTAATTCCATGTTAAATCTAAAGCTGCTCAATTTAACAAATAACCGCATCGAGTTTCTGGAGGTAAGAAACAATTTTTATGCCATTAATCGATTGGTATGGTACCACTACCACCCTTAATATATAACCAGTTGTACCTATTCATTTTGTTGTCTATTACAATAACGACTTCGCCATAATTAACTTCTTCATTATCTACATTGTTAGAATATACCTACTTAAGTACATTTCATTTTAAAGCACAAAAATCATAATATTTAGATTTTAGATAAAATGAGTATATTAGTGTTTTTTTTTTCAGAATCCTGACATAAACTTCCTTAGTCAAGACGTGACAGTCGACTTCAGATATAACCAAATAGCAACGATTCAGGTCTTACAAAGGGAGCTAGAAGCTCGCGTGAATGATGATGAAAGAAATACAGGAAGGGGTCGCCTGTTAGTCGACGGAAACCCTTTCAATTGCGACTGTTTTACGTACTCGCTATTGCAATTTATCAACAGTCCAAGTTACGAACATATATTCCCGATGCTAACGCTTGATGCTGCCATTTGTGCCTCACCACCTGCACTAGCAAACACCACAGCACGTGCGGCGCCTCTCGATAAACTTACCTGTGAGTTGCCATCACCGAAGTGCCCGGACAACTGCAACTGTACCTTGAATCCTGCCCACCGAGCAATCAACCTTGATTGTATCGACCCACCAATAAATGTTCCTGCGCCTTATGAATTTGGATTTGGACTCAATCGTACTGTTCTGCGTCTGCAACGTGCGCCTGTGTCCCTCAATCTATCGCTGCCAGTGCACGAACTCATACTTTCTGGACTTGATCTAAAGGTGCCTCCGCCAGGACCTGCTCCGCCCGAACTAAAGCTACTTGATCTCACCAATAACCTACTGACAGAGGTGCCACCGGCATTAGGCTTCAAGCTACGCCTAGCCCGCAACCCTATCGCATGTGACTGTGCACACTCTGCGGACCTTGTAGCTCTACATAAATCAGCAGACAGCGTAAGTGATTATAATATCACAACGTGCGCGCACGGCGGTCTCTTGCAACTAAACTCGGACGCGAATTTATTATGTGCGAGAACTAAAGCAGCATGGGCGGCAGGAATTGGTGGCACATTGGCACTGCTAGGTGTGCTAGCTACCGTTGTAGCAATTTTATGGCTGCGTTACCAAAACGAGATCAAGGTGTATCTTTTCGCACGAGGCTGGTGTGGTTGCCTCACACGATCGGCTAAAGAAGCGCCTGCCAAGTACGATGCGTTCTTGTCATTTTCACACAAGGATGAAGAATTTGTGGTGCATAAGTTAGTGCCAGAGCTGGAGAGAAGAGGATATCGCCTTT
Organism: Cydia amplana; assembly: GCF_948474715.1. Taxonomy (NCBI): domain Eukaryota; kingdom Metazoa; phylum Arthropoda; class Insecta; order Lepidoptera; family Tortricidae; genus Cydia; species Cydia amplana. The sequence continues at coordinate 10,585,176 of NC_086070.1, read as the reverse complement.
GCGTACACTATCGCGACTGGGCGCCGGGCGAGTCTATTGCGGAGCATGTGTCACGTTCGGTGCTTGAGGCCAGACGCACATTGGTAGTGGCATCGCCTGGCTTTTTGACCTCTGAATGGGCTCGAGCTGAGTTCCGGGCAGCCCATGCACGTGCGCTTAGAGAGGGCCGCGCTCGTGTTATAGTTATATTGCTGGGAGAATTGCCAGCGCCCGACGCTAATGCGCAAGAAGACGATTTGCGCACTTACCTCCGTACAAACACCTATCTAAAATGGGACGACCCTTGGTTTTGGCAGAAGTTGCAGTACGCATTGCCGCATCGCCCTCTTGGAGATAGCAAAGAAGCTCTACCACCTGCATCCAGGACTATCTCAGCAGATGCCCTTCGTGCTGCCCTAGCAGTTCACCTGGAACATAAAGATAAATTATCAAATGAACTTCAACCACGGCTTTTGCCTCCACCAGCATTATAGCGACTAGTGTTAGAGTAAATAATTCATAAGCGCAGAGTTTATACTGAGGATATCTAATGATGGAATATTATGTAAGTACGTAATAGTTAGTACTTATTGTTAATTTAAAAAAATGAATCTTTAAATGCTTTATCAGCATTATTTATTCTTAAGTGAACACTGATAACGGGTGAAAGTGTAGCTGAAAATCAGACATTCTAGTCAAGAATCTGTTAATCTAAGTACACATTATTTTACTATAATATTAAAGGTAATCTCTTTTTTTATACCTTACTGTCGTGTGTATTTTAAAAGTTAACTCCTCTCAAAGTTCCTATCCTAAATTACATGAAAGTCAAATAACATCAACGTCCATCTCGTCATATGGGCACATTCACGTCGTAGTTAGCGCAGTTGGCGTTACTTAGGTACCATTTGGGTACCTACTTCTTTTTTTTTCAATAATTGAAAGTGACACCACAGCGTCACAATGTAACGCACTATATAACAAAATAATAAAAATATGAAATGGCATGACAACTTTATTGGACTCGCAGAAAGTCCCGGTTGGTTTTAACTGACTCAAAATTGAAAATTATCGTTTTGCAGAAAATGCTCAGTAAACTAATTTGAGCTCAAAATCAAAATCGGTTAATTACTGATGAGAGTATGTTAAAAATTGTTATTGCCGTTGTGAGAGCGAGACATCGACACGAAAAAAGAGTTCAGCGTTAAAAAAATCGAAAAAAGTCAAACAAAATCAAATCACAAAAGTCAAATTGACTATTGTGAATAAATTCAAAATTGTGTGATATTTAGGGAGGAAAATGGCGATTACTTTTGCATGGAGAAGCGGTCGTCCTGATGCCAACTTACAAAAAAAAGGAGGAGTGAGTTTTTTCTAGTTGCCTTGTGTGGTTCGGTTATTACGTAGAAAAATCATGATACTTGTATGTATGGTGTATTTGGTATATGTTAAAGTTAATATTGTTTTAATTAATAAACATAACCGGCGAATAGTGCAATCTATTGAAAAGTTATTGCAGCAAGACGCGACAATGTATTTGAAGTTGCATTCAGCGCCATCTCACGGCAAGCTTACGAAGTAGAATGCCACTATTATTATTAGACTATGAGGGTTACGAAGTGTAATGTGGAGCCCCATATCACCGCCATACATCACTAGATGGCGCTAGTATTTCACATAGAAGTCAGCGACTACATAACAAGAATTTCGTCTAGGTGGCGCTACTAGAAACAAAATTGTAATAGTGGTTGAGTCAGGCGTGTCTCACTCCGCGATTTCGTCGCTTTTCTACAGGTAGCTAAAAGTACATCCGCCCCGAACGGCCCCAATTTTGGGGAAAGCCACAAGCCGCGCGTGGCGCTGTCGCCACCTAGCGGCCATATCTATGCTGATCGTAACAGACGCGTTTTGTTAGAGAGTGAGTCTTCTGTACTTAGTACTATTATTTATTCTGTGGTTCAGTTTTGAGTTTAGTCAGTAATGCTTCTCTTTTGTTTCGCTTGACGTTGCCACTACCCACTATTTAGTTTTGTCTCTATTATTTACTTACCGTTCATTATCAGCTAATCTGCTTTCGAAAGTTACGAGTACAAGAAAATATCATTAAATGAAGTCGTAATGTACAATCTTACCAAAATTAAGATTTTTTTATCTTTTGTTCTAATTAAAAAAATATTTGCGTTAGAGCATTCCTGAGAAGTAACCCTTTGTGGGATTTAAGGCTTTGTCCAATGGCTAAGGGCAACCTGTCTATTCTACATTGTAGGTTTATTGTAGGTAATTTTCTGTCGGTAAGCGAAGGATGTACACCGTACATATTGCGAATTAAACTAGCCGATAGCCGGAGCCATCAAAATGATATCGAGGCCTTGATAACGTCACCTTGTTTAGTTAAAGTCAATATAAATTTTAAACAGTTATTCAACGAGCACATGCCAGGAGCGTGAGAGCTCCACTCAAACCATACCGTCTGGTTGTCCGTGGCTATTCTCAAGACATACCAAACCAATCGCCGCTCATGCACTTGCATAAGGTATTAGTGGGTATACCGAGTCATAACAACTATGCGTTATCAGAGTTCATACCTACATAACCTACATTATACTTTTTTATTCAGTGGTACTTGAGCGATAGCAACTGCACTCTGTCGATATGTTATCGCCACCGGCGACGACTGGGCGCTTTTCTGTCAACAGGCACAAGCACAACCCCATGACTCTTATACACATATTGATCTATGCCTTATTGCAAAGATATAAGGCATATATTATACCGGCAAATATCCTACATGCTGCCTATCTTAGTCTGCTAATAGGTGCCAATGCCAAATGTCTGTGTGAATACTTGGGTTAAAAAGACCGTTGTCTTTTGGCATTCTGAGATAACATAGATAAGAAATGGTTTTGGAAATGTATGGTGTGTCCCAAGGCACAGGCTCGGCCTAGTTCGGGGCCCACTTTCAATTGTTTTTATGTAATGTTTTGCCATAATAAACCTTTTTCATTTTCATATAAAAATAGAGCATTTATATACCTACACAGTCCACAGTCAGTTCGTCTGTATCGGTCCTAATTCCAGATTAAATAGAGAAGCTTTGCATACCTTACCGAAATACCTATGTCAATCAGTATACGGTGGCATGTTTTTAATACTTACTCTAATTCGTCCAATTAAAATAATAATAGAGAACAGTATCACATAAAAACGTTTTTGACGCTACGCCGGCATGTTGGAGTTAACATACAAGTGTCGGGCGCCGTGGTTGAAAATAAAACAGTTTTGCTTTCAAGATAGTGCCCAATAATTAAAAGGGACGTCATCTGAGCCGAGTTGCCATGGAGAACAGAATAAAGCGGAGTAGCTTCATCTAAAGAGCAAGAATTATTGAGAACCTATTAATCACTTTTTCAATATTACAAATGATCGCCAGCATAAAACGCTGGCATAAAATCTCTCTTCTTATCTTCAGCTACAAGTAAATAGGTAGCTGCAATGAGAAACAGTCAGGCCCAGGTCCAAGATTAGCTTAGCAATCTTGCCTGCCCTATCCTGCCCTAGTAGCACGGTCGCATTTTTATCGTTTATCACCATGCCTGTCACGTTCTAACAAGTATGTAAGTGCGAAAGTGACGGGCATAGTGATAGTCGATAAAAATGGAACCGTGCTGAGCCCGCTGCTCTATTTATGTAGTTCAGTGTGGATGAACTGAAGGAGTGCCGTCACCTCCGCTTCTTTCCTTCTCACGACTCGGCCACACTTTATCACATTATACACGGTGTGTCTTACAAACATGTGGACACATGTCTCCCTTTTTATTCCTACACGATTATGTCCACGGCGAGTTCAAAGAGTTTTTTAATTTGACACACTTTATGGCTTTGTCTCGCCACTCTGGACATTTTGATGGCTGTGGAATATTAAAATACGTCCCGAGTGGATACTTGGATATAAGTTATTAATTAAGCTACAAAAACGTTTGGTGCGCTGCGCTACTGGTTATTGAAAGGGATGAGTGAGATGCGGTTTTCGTTGGGTAGGAATTAAATAATTTCTTAATTAAATTTTCTGATTGGGTTTGACTGTGATGGGGGGGAAATTACCTATTTTAATCAGAAGCAACCAGTCCCCACCAGTTTAGCAAATCAGTAAGTTAACAAATATGTATGTAGGTATATGTTTTTTGATAAAAGGGTTTTCATACTTGATGATACCACCCAACAAAATTATGGTTGATAGTGACACTACGCATTGCATTTGTTTCAGTATGTTTGAACTTTTGAAGTGCTCAATGATCATGGCTTAGCATCTTCTGCGTATTTGAGCCTTGAGCCGCTTGCGTCGATTAATTGTCTATTCTTATTATTACCGGTTTCAATGTCTTTTTCAATAAAACACGCGCTGTAGGTATAAGAAACGTTGTTTATGATAAATACTTTTACCAGACCTTTTTGATACCAAATTGAAAGTAATGTTGGTACACTACACTAAAGTAAACATTACGATATATATATAGGTAGGTACAACAATAAGCTACGGAATTGAAGCGGAACGGCCCCATTGTTTGACTTTACTATTTATTCCAGTAGTTTTTCTAAATAACCTCCTATCGACAGTATCGACTTCAGCATTCCTAACATTTTAATAGGCGATAAAGTTTCTTTATTATAATCGCGTTCCCGGACGATAATGTTTACGATGCTTTGTGCTAGCGACGGAAGTTACGAACACATCGCTACTCGGGTTTCGGCGTACGCCAGTCAACGACGACTTTTCTAGTGAGACCAACATCCAATTCAACTATGAAAAACTGTCAAAGCAAAGAACACTTAGTGATACGATTAATCAAAAACAAGTGACGACATGTCTGCTGAATTAGCCATGATTACTAAGGTTGGTAATCTTTTGTACCTTTGGAAGTTACTGAACTTATTATATTTAGTTTAAATTTGTTTTGCACAACTAACATCATAATTTTTAACCTTAATTGGCACGTGGCGTTAGATTTCCGGCGCGGTTTTAATATGCTACGGAATAATTATTGAAAGAAACACTTAACTGAAAAAAGCAATATGATTCGAAAGCCAACTTGTTATCTGCTCGTAAAATCAACATTTTACTTAAATTGTTTTTTTTGTAGATATGTAGGTATCTACACTAAACTTGAAGTAATATTGAATAAATTGAATTAATAAAATTAAATTGAAAAAATTAAATTAGTATGGGTAGCACATCGTAACTGGTGAATTTCCAATATGACTTGGAACTCCGATAGCCGTTTAAGAAGTGTAACGCTCTTACGGTAGATGTCGCTAGGGTCCCCTAGACCCATAATATGGTGGAAAGATTTGCTGGCTATGCATGAGGTCTTGTGGTAGCTCAGATGGCAGAGCGCTGGAATATCGATCCAGAGGCCGTGAGTTCAAGTCTCACCCAAGACAGTAATTTTACCACTTTTAAATTTATTCTAAGCTTAAATTGAATGAATTGGGTATTGACCATGCCTACGAAGCATCTCTACAATTAATTAAAAGTTATTAACCAACATTTTGAAATACTATTGTCAACAAGTCGCTATTGAAATTTAGTTTATCCATAATCATAGAAAATAATTGTTTATTTTATTTACATTATGGCAAGTGCTATTCCTGTGGTCCTTTATAAATGTCCTGGTTGATCGGACTTCGATAAGCAACGCACATAAAGACGCGTAAGCATACTTGTAATAAATAAAATACCCTGTGACATATCATAAAAAATGTAAATGCTGGGTTTATAATGTTATTAGAACAAATATAGCTAGCAGAAAGATGGTTTGGATTGAATATTATAAATTAGGTTCATAGGAAATCTTAATACACCATTTTAATTATATATTCACAATCATCGGAAATTACTTATCAACGCTTTAGGTAGCTTCAACTTCTACTAATTAAATATTCGTTGTCCAACAATATCACATATTAGAAGTGTGGTACCTTTTCAATGAAAATAACACACAACACGACCTTATGGTGGACCCACACTATAGTGTGAGAATTATAAAATATAGTGTGAGAGAGACAACTTGATAGTGTTTTAGCGTTTTGTCCCTGTCACGCAATGTTTACACTTAACATTTTATAACAGCTAGTGTGGGACAACCATTCTAGATAGCCATTGATAAACAATCATCCAGGTTATATTTACTTCGTAAAAGTCCCATGCCACGATTTCTTAAATTGCCATGATAATATGAACTTATATGCACTACTATAACTTGATATCCCCCGTCAACTACAAATTAACTTCCTGTCACCTGACTCCTACGCATCTATAACAGCCTAACACTAACGGTAGCTTGAAACATAGAGAAATATAATAAGACAAGAGTGCTCACTCCATACATCAGTTAGACTATTAATTTTATTTCAGTGGTTACATCTAGCATCGAGTAGCGGAACTATCAATACTGCTACTTGACAATAGATGTAGCACCGACCGGAAAGTCTTATCTCTACAGCATAAGACTTTCCGGTCGATGCTACATCTATTGTCAAGTAGCAGTACTGATAGTTCCGCTACTCGATGCTAGATGCCAATAGTCTTTTTGGTACTAAAACTGATGTATGGAGTGAGCAATCTATGTATTTTTTTCTCTATGCTTGAAATTAGATTTCTCATTTGCCGCTCGGGATGCTGTATCGTTTGTCACCCGGTGACACTTCATCATGTGAGGTGTCCGGCCCATCCAGGCTCTTTGGACTGGAAACGTATGACAGGCTATCGTGGATTTTTTCATGCAACGTTGGAAGTGAAAAATTGTTGGAGAAAAGAGTCGGAAAGTGATGCTATGTTGAAATGTGTCTTAGTCAACGGCTGAGGAAACGTGCAATAGAAATGTTGCTGGTTGCTGGTTTCTAATAAATTGTGACGCTGTGTACAGCGTTCTTCCGGAAATAACGAAATCGTACGTTAATCGCAAGTTGGTGAAAAAATCACACACTTGATAAATAAAAAGCGGCCAAGTGCGAGTCGGACTCGCCCATGAAGGGTTCCGTATTTAGGCGATTTATGACGTATAAAAAAAACTACTTACTAGATCTCGTTCAAACCAATTTTCGGTGGAAGTTTACATGGTAATCTACATCATATATTTTTTTTAGTTTTATCATTCTCTTATTTTAGAAGTTACAGGGGGGGGGACACACATTTTACCACTTTGGAAGTGTCTCTCGCGCAAACTATTCAGTTTAGAAGAAAATGATATTAGAAACCTCAATATCATTTTTGAAGACCTATCCATAGATACCCCACACGTATGGGTTTGATGAAAAAAAAAATTTTGAGTTTCAGTTCGAAGTATGGGGAACCCCAAAAATTTATTGTTTTTTTTCTATTTTTGTGTGAAAATCTTAATGCGGTTCACAGAATACATCTACTTACCAAGTTTCAACAGTATAGTTCTTATAGTTTCGGAGAAAAGTGGCTGTGACATACGGACGGACAGACAGACGGACAGACAGACAGACAGACATGACGAATCTATAAGGGTTCCGTTTTTTGCCATTTGGCTACGGAACCCTAAAAACGGCATCAAGGTACAGTCGATAGCAGTGAATTTTCTACCAGCTTAAAGTTAGCTGGATAACTAGTAGAGCTAATTCTTTTTTTGGTGTTTAAAAAACGATGAGGTAGTCACAATATTTTGAACGTCACGTCATCAAAACCTTTTACACAAGAGATATACTGTCAGAATCAGGTAAGCGAATATAAAATAAACGTGGCGAATCGACACCAGCGGTCGCCCCCTGCTGCTCGAGAATGAATAACCGTGAAATTACTCTTAAAACTTACATTAGTGAGCCGTGATCCCTTACTACACCAGAAAGGCCTTATGCTCATCTCGATATATACGGATATATGATCTTTTAGATGACGTTGGAAACATGGCCCATGTGGTCCTGTCGTAAACCAATACAAAAAATTAAGACGCCCATCTTCTCGCCGTTAAAATAAGTATTAAATAAATATCCTAAATTGGGTTTGATAGCACTATTTGTTTTATTTTAATATTGTCATTAAATTTACGATTCAATTTGGAGGTATTTAGGTAAGTAAGTAAGTTTAAAATTGATTAAATAATTATGATTTTTATTTTTATTACACGACGTCCCTATTTAATAACGCATATCATATTTTCCCTACGTAAATGTTTTATCATAATGAAGTTTTAAACATACTATTATTATTAATTGACATTCGTTTAATATGTATACCTACTTAATTTCTTTACAGCTAAAAATGTTTTAATTTACCGTGTAGGTGCTAGCTCTCTCTACATTACGACTAGATGTTTTGATAGGATTCAATCCGCACAGATATTAGTGTCAGCGAGTAGATTACTGGTGGGAGTGCGATCTCGCTAATCTGGTGGATGAGGCAACGTTTCTGAATGTGGAATTAGCACGTGGGAAGCATTAGGCCTAATATATGTTGGCATCTTTTACCGGCGATAACTACAATAACTGATAATCATTTAAATAAGGGAGTATACCTAAACTAGGTTATAGGTTATAGGTATTCGCGGGCTTGGTTTCCGCAACTCGACGTCATATTATTGCGCCTATTTTGCGTGATGGGTTGGCGGCCTATTCCTGCCAACCCAGCTCTACCAGGAAGCCTAGCAGACCCTTGACGTTGCCGACGACTTCTGGGAGCGACCCCGGTGAGCCGAGGTGTTGTGCCCGGTATTCTGCCACCCCTGGGCATTTGAGAATGACGTGGGCGGCTGTCTCCTCTGCCTCCATGTACGCCCTGCAGAGGGGGCTATCTGTAACACGTAGTTTCCACCTACCTAGTTTCCAAAGGTACTCTGTCGTTACAAATTTTAAGAAATATTTAATAAATTACTTAGCGAAACTACTCGTAGACAAAGATATTTATCGCAAGCTTTATGCAAAAGGGGATTAGTGTCATGTGCTTTCAAGACTTATTTAATTTAGCTAACGTGCGAACACAATTCAATCGCATCTAATCTCCTCGTTAATCCACACCTACTTACCCGCGGTGTCAACTCAACTAACCTATTGCAAAATTTGAAATCAATTTCTCTCCGAGTGCATAACTACCATCATTAAAGGCTCATTTTGTCAACTAGCTGATGTGTGCTTAATTAAAATTCCGCATCATCCATCATTGGCATATTGATTTTGTGTCTGTTGCAAGCGGCTCTGCCTTCCGTTATCAATTTAACTCTGTCGAAATAATAAAATAAGACATATTTTCAAAATAACGGTGTTCATTTTTCATTTCCAGAATGGTCGTGTGTGTACTTACTTTGAGATACGGCGAACAACATTTATATTGTTTGTATTTAGTATACAATTTATGGTACAGCTAAGAATTCCTTTCTCGTGGTAGCTATTATTATCATAAAATAGTTACGATTACTTGATAAATATATATTTGCATTTGTTCAACTTCTTGTTACTTTTTGAACCATGGCTTGTGTCCCCAATATAAATATTAATAAATGACAGGATAAACCGCGTAAATTCATAAAAAATATAGAACAACCGGGAGCTTAACAAGGCAAAACACAAAGTCATGCATAACGCACTTAAAGTAATAAGACAATCTCGTTACCAAGAGGAAGTATCATTCATTTTAGAATTGAATGGTTTATCAAAACACCCCACGGTTGAGATAATGCCGGCTGTCTTAATACGATAAACGGTTTAGCTAATAAAACTAACAAGCCGAACTCGGGGGCAATAAACCAAACTGGGAGTGATAACTTTTTCCTGCAATTTGCCGCTAAATAGGTATTTTATTATACAGGTGTATGGGCATATAAATGTTGTAAATTTTATTTCTGGTAACTCGTGTTGATCATGACCCCCGCGATACAGGCCATGCCTAGTGCGGGGTTCAATGTAACGTTCCTGCTAAACTTTTATTATGAATAAAAATATTGTTATTGTTATTATTGTTACTTGTAAAAATAACTCGGAGATAACTACCTAATTTAGTTTAGGTAAATTATTGGTTTAAAATATTTTTTTACCTACGTAGGTAGTTTAGTAGGTATTGTTAATTATAAAATCATATTAATATGTACCTACATATGGGAACAGTAAAAACTTCAAACTTTAATATCGTTTGTACGTAGTCAAGCATACAATTTTCAAGTTAGTAAGCCAGTTATGTATAATATAGACAAAAATTGTTCAGTGCTTTTTGTTCTTCACTTTACATAATATGGCTGGTAATATGCAGCGTTTTATACCCTAAAATTCCAAATACAAACCATTCAAAACGAAAATTGTATTACACTGTCAGTTTAAAATAGCTTTCCCTGTATGCCTGAGCATTTCTTGCAACACTGCTATCTAGAGAAGTCTAAGCTTTCATGAGATGCCAGTATAATTTTCTTCACAATCTAGAAACTGGAGGGTGGCCAGCAGATACTTGGCGCACTGCGGGCAACCCAAAGATCCTTTTTATTTTAATCTCTGATTTCAACTGTCAGTTTACCACAAACTAGAAAGCGCTATTTGATTGTGCTGCTACTGAATTCTCGGGACTCGTGGCTTCATGAACATCTTCTTTAATCTTTAAGAGGGGGTAGACGCAAAATTGTAGTTTTTATACGGAATTATTACTCGTTTTAATAAACGGCAAATGTGGCGGCTGAAGTGGACACTAGATAAATAAGACTAAGTAAGAGGGGAAGTCACATGTTAAGGTTAAAATATTACAAGTGTTTGATATGTATGGTAATTTTAATTGGATGATTGAAATACATACCTACATATTTACACATTAAAGGTGACAGTCCATTTCCAACCGCAGCTGCACTACTGTTCATTTTACTATGGAAATTGACAGTAACAGCGACGCGTTCAGTACCAGTAGTGCAGCTGCGGTCAGAAATGGAATGTTACCCTTATTACTTTTTACTTTAAGACTCGCATGAATTATATCATTTGTATCTATCACAAGGTTCCTATTATGGGGCATAACTATTAAAATAAGCGTTTGCAAATAAAATATATCCACAGTTATGAGCCGGGGTATGGAGGTTTTCTTTATTCGAGGGCAGAGGTCGGAATATCATGAGTGTTACATCGTGTGGGCGGTTTTTATTGCGCGTTTTAGTGGGAACAGTAAAATAAACTTGGGCCAAACGTCCTGCGATGCCCATATCATTGTTGTGTCCCATCGTCTTACTTTATGGCGTCTCCTTCTAAATTGTTTAACGGTTTACTTAATCCAATGGGGTGTTAGAATAATAGCATACAGCAGACTGTGTATTAACTGTGGTAAGTAAGGAATTGCAAACAAGTCTGTGACACTTTTTATTTGTTTTTATTATTCTTTTTAAATAAGTACTTTTTTATAAATTCGAAACTAATAAATATATACATAACAAATAAACATAGTATGCAAGAAATAGCATGATTAGGGAATCATTACCTACATCTACGTACCTTCTCAAATCATACTTCACGCTCGCTCGTGCAAGACCTATTAATAAAGGGAATTAATCGTCCCAATGCACTTTTTAAAACCAGCAGCAATTTAAATTCCATTAATTAAACACGATAATGATCATAAATGCAAAATAGAGAATAATCTACGTTAATGTACTTAGCATGATTAGTGGTTAATTAAATTTTTCTACTGAACAGCATTTTTGTCACGCCGGGGCTGCGGGCGGGGTTAGATGTTTATCACATGATAATTTATTCCATTGGGATTTGGGTATATTTATCTCTGTCGTTATTGAGAAGCGATCACGTTGCGTCCTGTCTAGGTATACATTTTTTGTATTTTTTTTTTCTTTAATGGCGAACGTTCGGAAGCGATTGGTGTGAAAACAGGCATCATAAATCACATTCGCTATTGTTGATTTTTTGCAAGTGTTGGTTATAAATGATTTCTTGGCATGGCATGGCAGAGTGTTAGATTCATAGATTCGGAGAGAATATCAGATACATTCTTTTTTTTAGGTTTTATAGTTATTTCTTACCTTCTCCTATTAAATAGTTAAGCTAATCATGCAAGGACCATTTATAGGCTACCCTTAATTAACTGTTCCCCCTTTCCAGGTCATGTAAAAGACATTGCATACCTATCTATTGTACCTAACAGTATTTTTAAGAACTTCACTTCTGTTATAAAAGCTATTCCAATGTGTTTGATTGGCTTTCTTGAGTTAGAAAAGAGAACAAAACAAAAAAACAGACGCTGGCTCATGCTAACATAATTATCATCTCATACATCAATGCAAGCGATTAGATCATCATCGCACAATGGCTCGTGGGTGGTAATGACGTTAATTGCTGCACCCATGCTAGTGGGGTTAGCAGCAGGCATAAATAAAAATCCATATACAAAATTGTAACTTTTAGGTTTTTGTCAAGCAAAAGTTCATAACTAGACTATAAATTAAATTTATGGCACCGTTGCTATTAAATCAAAAATATTATTTCATGTAGGCACCTAGAATAGAAAAAGAATCTACCTACCAACTGTTCTTTACGGAATAGTTATCTGGACACAAAACTGACATAACAATAATTAACAAATTTAAAATGCCTTCTCTACAAAGTGAATTACATGACATGACAACCCTAATAGAAACGCACACGACGGTACCCGCATATTAACACTGTCAAAATTTAACATCGTAAGTAATGTATCGTTTTCGCGTTAATTCCAAAGCATAGCATGTGGGCATTGGCAACGGTTATTTTGAAATGTGTTAATTTCTGGTATTTATTTGACATGTAACAGAGAGTTTACTCGTACAGTGACTAAGCTTTTTACTAACGTAGACACTTAGGGAAATGTTAATACATAATAACATAGATGAGTTTTTGTTAAAATTGACATTGTAAAAATCTAACCACCAATTACGACGACGTAAAAGAAAATATAACACACAAAAACAGCCATTCGCGTAAATGTAAGCAGCCATAGTAACTGCAGCATCCCCAATCGGATATCAAACTACCATTATATTATTATCGTATCTATTCTACCTCAGATAAGTTCAATAAAAAGATCCATAAAATTTGAAAGTTTACACAATGGTCTATGCAATTTGTAGTTGTAGGTAAACACTTTTTCAGTATTTTTTGTTAGATAAGAAATCTAATCTTCCCTAGCAAGGGTCGGGTGCATTAAAGGCCCTTTTCGCTAAATAATACCGCACTATTAGAGGGGAAAACAATGCGCGGGAGTACCGGAACTAAACCACAGAGTACCGAAGGGAATAGGTGCGTTAGTGGTGTGGTAAGTAGTTTGAATTAACAAGAAAATTATATGTATTGTTTCTACAACAGTGTTTGTTGCATTACAATGGTTCTTTTTGAATACGTGAAATTGTGATAAAGATAATGACAGGTGTCTGACTTTTTCAATTGCTCGATGTTAAAAATGACACTTTTGGATAAAGTCATCCACAGTAAGTACGTTTGCAGGTAAAGTTACATATAACTTTAACAAAAGTTGTTGTCGCTTTATACCTAGTGGACCGACAAAGCTCGGAGTAAAAAAAAATCCTAAGGATGAATAAAGCCCTGGTAAATCAATTTGTCGTCGTCGTAGGTCCCATGATATGGAATAAGGATATGCATAATATATTTATCTTTCAGCAAGTGTGAATACATTGCGAGTGAAAGTAAGCATAATGAGAATAGAATAATGATGATAATTAATCCAGTTTTATTTTCACAAATACGGCACTGCATCTCTTTTGCTTATCTAAACTCACAATAACTATACCATAAATAAGGAATTAGAAACCGGGTAAGAAAGGGAACGTATACAAACCTATAATATATTGCTCAGAATATATACATTCAATTAGTATAATTTTGAATGGCATAACGTGCAATAAGTATAACGTGTGATACGTATAACAATGAATTCTATAATTGTATAATGTATAATAAACTTTACATCTATTATCGTTTATGATAAGTATAAAAAGGTATAACGTTGAAATAATATAATATACAAAACAAATACCACACAATAAACCTAACCTTTTATTTTTCTGGGGGGTAACAGTTCTAACCTAACCTAACCTACTTTTCTGGTAGCAGTTTCTTTCTCTGAGGGGTCACAGTTCTAACCTAACCTAACCTACTTTTCTGGTAGCAGTTTTTTCTGTGGGGGATCACAGTTCTAACCTAACCTAACCTATTTTTATGGTAGCAGTTTCTTTTTCTGTGGGGTAACAATTCTAACCTAACCTAACCTACTTTTCTGGTAGCAATTTCTTTCTCTGAGGGGTCACAGTTCTAACCTAACCTAACCTACTTTTCTGGTAGCAGTTTCTTTCTCTGAGGGGTCACAGTTCTAACCTAACCTAACCTACTTTTCTGGTAGCAGTTTCTTTTTCTGGGGAGTCACAGTTCTAACCTAACCTAACCTACTTTTCTGACAGTAATTACTTTCGATGCCCTATGAAATACTGAGCTATCCAAATAATTTTACTGATGTTTTGTTCAGATATTTATGTGAGATGTTATTGATTATTAGTAAGTTTAAAAATATTGATTTTTAAGTGTATCTCATGTAAGTTAATTTTGTAAATTCTTAATGAGATAATAAATGTCTTAAACCAATTATTTTAATTTATATGCATAATGAATGTTATATTAAATGTAATTAGTTTATTTGTATGTTACACCAAACAGCGGTATGTATATTGTATGTTATATTATTTTTATGTTATACTTATTGAAAATATAGATTTAGTGCATTATACATAAGATTAGTATACGTTTTGAACGTTTGTAAACTGAAATTATACCAAAAGTGCGTATTCGTTATGATACGCACCCTTAGAAACCATATTCATTTATTTGTCCCTAGTGATTAATATTTGAAATTAAAGATATAATTTATGGTGGCTGTTTTTGATTAAATAATTGTTTTTTACCACAGCCAAAGTATGTATTACAATATTGACATAATAAATGTATTCCCTACCTACAAACTTGTATCAAAGCTGTCAGCATTAAGTATGTAGTTAGCTCTGACTTCTTCGCAGTTACATACACATTATTCCATATGTCATTAGGTCCGTGGCAGTATGCTACCACACCGCGCCCGAAGCGTTACGCAGCAGATGTGCACGGTGACTCACGACGACTCAATTACACATTCGACGGTTTTTGTCCATTTCAAAACTATTCGATTTTATGGGGGCTTTGAACTACGCCTCACGATATAAATACTCTTTTTTAAAGGGGTCCGATTTAGCTGGTGGTAAGTAGTAGTTGTTAAGCTTGTAATTGTGGCTCGATTTTCAGATTGAATATACCTAATTATGTACCTAGTTGTTTATTTACACTTACTATTAACATCAGTACAAATTGTATATTTACGAAATAAATTCTAATGGGTAAATAAAAGAACACAAAACATACCTTCACCCATTCTTATCTAAGTATGCATTTTAACTTATTGTCGCGTGTATACCTGCGCCGCGCCGCCCGCACAAGCAAGGTAATGAATAGTCCCTATCACACCACACCACACCGACTTGTAGCGCACAATACTTATCTAAAAGTCCCATGTTTTGTCTTCACGTTAAAAGGGAATACTTGTACAAATAAATAAACTCCATTCTTAAACGCTTGTCATTGTCAATCTGAACGTTGATCCTAAGATCTTTTTAAAGCACGATGAACAGGGATGTCTATGTATGCTACAAAATCTCGGATGTCTAAAAATCTGTCCTCATTTATTATTATAAGACATACATATTCTAATGTATCACGCCTGTCTGTTTTCTTTCAGCTATATAATTTAAAGTGTTTGTCGAAGAAGTTCGGCAACGATCGACAGCCCTAATGGCAACCGACGATGTTTATTCTCGAAATTGACCCTTATCTTCATTATTTTTTCCACCGCACATGTTTCGGATTAGCACTTCACAGAACGAGAGTTCGGATTGGTCCGACCTACCGCAGAAATGCGTATAACTCTCACTTAATCCCACGAAATTAATGCTAGGCTACATAAGACGCGGATGATCTTCTAAAGAATTGTGAGTTTAAAATATTCGTAAGCCTCTTGGACGAGTTATTGATATGGTTATTGTGCTCTCAACACGTTATTACCATGTTATTTTTGAAGATGCTTTCGTTTCGTAATAAGTTTCGTCGTTGGTTTAAATTCTCCTATTAGAACAACATCCAAAGTACTTATATTATGTACAATATTGGCTTTTTAACAAAGGAGTTATAGCAGGAACAGACAAACATCTGCGTCGGGAATGTTATAATATTACCTATATCTTTTACCACCACCTTAAGTGTTAACTTATTTTATTTTAATATTTTAGGACACTATAATATTTTTAATTTTAATATACACATATGAAGTCTAATTATCCATACTCGTAGGTAATGAATGTTAATGAAGAAATACACACCTGTCATATTTTAACAGTCAGTAATCAGTGGGCCCCTTTAGTAGTTCATACCGCTTACTATGTATAGTTCTATTTCTTGGCCTGCATTGTCTGTCATTGTGGATAAAGGACCGTATACTGGACAACATAAACCTGAACAGAATTTTCACCTTAGTTCAAGCAACATGACATTCAGCTTACTAAACAATGTAGCGTTTGTAGTACGATGCATGTCTAAGCAATGTCTTTAAAACCGGCTGTTTGTTATTCCTTAGCACAGTCCTTATTTTGTGAGTCTTAAGAGCTATGTTTCTAATTTATTTCATATTGTTGACCGTCACCTGTTGGAATGGTAAACAATGTCTCCAGAAATCCGACTGTCGTAGCGAAACAGGTATTGCGTAGGTGGCTGTTGTGGATAGTTGTTCTAAGGCCGCCTTTAAACCTCGTTTCATGTTGGATTACTAGCGGTACTTTAGGATATCTATACGACGTGACTGATTTTTGTGGCGCGGTCAAGGAATTTAATTTCAGTACCAAATTGTACCTTGTCATAGTGACAATAGTATAAGGTACCAGTGATTTTCATATTGATTGTCACTGTGACAAGGTACGAAATGGTACTGAAATTAAATTCTTTGACTGTACCTGATGACAAAAAGCTCATTGGTGAAGTTTTGTGTAGGAATACCTACTTATAAACTTGACAAGTTGAATCCGTTTTGGGTTTTGTTACACATTAAATTTAGTCTATTTAAAAGTAGGTAACTATATGCATACGTACTTATCTTAGGTACGTATGTCCCTCAATCGGTCCGTATTATGGGTTAGAAACACAAAAATGTTTAATTCAACAGACCGTTTAGCTAAATGTTTGTCCAAAGTAAAACAAACTCTCATATTCTTTCATGTTGAACTGGCCAACCTAAACAAGGAATATCTCGAGATCTTGTTTTGTTTGCTTAGTGATTGTTGTATTTTCTTGTGTATAATCTGTGAGGAGGGCCAGCTGGCGGGAACAGCTGCGTCGTTGACTTATTTAACTCGACGAATCGAGCTGAATACACTTAAGGTTTACAAAGCAATGAGAGCTTGAACTCTTGGCTTTTAAGTACTCAATCAGTTTTAAGAGTATAGTATTGCATTAAAGATTTATTGTCCTATAATAATATTTTACAAGTTTTTATTCTATTTTAGTAGGTAACATGGACCCCGATTTTTAATCTAATTAAAAATACTTTTCCTAATTACCTCGGTAGAAACAATTTGTAAATACGATTTATCAGTTTTTGCCAAGTTGGTATTTTGTGTAAATTAGGTATTAAAACATTGTTTATCATGAAAGCGATGAATAATATGAATTAGCCAGTTCAGTTCATGCCATCATAAGTAGATAAATCGAACTTTTAATTAGCAAAATGATGATGACTAGGTACTACAGAATACCGAAAATTTGCAGGGATGCAACTTTTTTATACCTTTATACCCAACTTAACCTTTCTAACGCTGCGGCCACACATATCGGGATTCGGCGAATATTCCTGATGGCGGGATTCCCTTGGAAAGCGAGAGACGCCATCACAAATATTTGCCGAATCCCGATATGTGTAGCCGCACCCTTAGATAGAACTTAATTCAGTGATTGAGATCCAAAGTAAATTGACATTCATCATCTTCCTTGCGTTGTCCCGGCATTTTGCCACGGCTCATGGGAGCCTGGGGTCCGCTTGGCAACTAATCCCAGTAATTGGCGTGGGCACTAGTTTTTACGAAAGCGACTGCCATCTGACCTTCCAACCCAGAGGGTAAACTAGGCCCGTATTGGGATTAGTCCGGTTTCCTCACGATGTTTTCCTTCACCGAAAAGCGACTGGTAAATATCAAATGATATATTGTACATAAGTTCCGAAAAACTCATTGGTACGAGCCGGGGTTCGAACCCGCGACCTCCGGATTGCAAGTCGCACGCTCTTACCGCTAGGCCACCAGCGCTTTTTGAATTAAAGTAAATTGACATTATTGTCATAAAATAATAAACAAATCCGCATCAATATTTTCTATGTTCAATAAACCATACAAAGGTGTCAGCTTTGAAGCACGTACGGCGTACTTACGACTCCACAATCCTTGCCTCTTGAGCAAACTTCAACTGTTATTCAGCGGTGGAACTTTTTTTGACACAGAAACTTTTACCGTGATGAAAAAGATTTTAAATATGCAGTGCGTGTGCTCGAGAGGTTTGCGGTTGGAGTTTCGAGTGGGTAAAGTAACTGTTTCTTTGTGTTCGCATAACATTAGAAAACGCAGACAGCGAAGTGTTTGAGCTTAGGAAAGTGGCTAACTTTTTCTCTTCTTGGTGAATAAGTTTAGAAATACTTATGATTTTTAGGACGTTTTATATTTTATTTTATTAATCCGAATTTATGAAAAATAAAATGAAAAGTTTTAAAAATATTTATTTACGTAAACATTTCGTTTTAACAATACAGTTAATGGAGTCTCCTAGTAAGTATAATTTACTGGTGACAGGACACCGCGCTCTGCCCAGACACAATTTATTTTCTTTTATATTTAAAGGACTAACTGTATCAATTAAACATTGATAGCTTTTATATTCATTTGTAACAAGCGTCGCAACTCGAAATCCAAGTCATACCACCGTCATACATAGGTACCTACAGGATAAAAAAATCCCCCAAATCTTACTAATTTATCAAATAATATATTGTTATTTAGTAGTAATAGCTTGAAAACTTAACAAATTAGTTGATTAATATTGAATTTGTTTTATAAAGTAGGTACCTAACAATAAGTAGGTAGGTACCTAACTTTGAAAAAAAATATATACATACTAACAATAAAGTTAAAGCAAAGTTACGATTATTCGTAACTTATTATCTTAATATACATAAGGTCACTGCGGGCAAGACCGTCTACAGGGCAAGTCCGTCAACACGTTATAACTTTTGAATTTGAAGGCGTATGCCGCTTTGGAGTCTAGTCGATTAATCAGTTTTGCGCGTTAGTTCCCTCACTCTAAAACACATGGCGCTGTGACAACCAATTTCAGAGCAATCCGCCTAAATAAGTCACTTCGTGTTTTGAACTCGAAGTCATAGTTCGACAGCCGTTCGAAAATTTTTTATTAAAAATAGTTTTTGAAAAGATTGTGCATCAGAAAGTACCTACGTAAATAGCATAAGAACCAGTTATCTTTATTCTGTGTTTAAAATATCAGAATTTGGCTTAGTTTTGTAATTATACGTTCCACCATTTATTACATTAAAATTTGACTAAGTTTGAAAGTCCGTCTATTATTTACAAGGCAAGTCCGTCATATCCGACTTTCGTTAAATCAGAGATTACCAACTGTTTTTGCGACTTTAATATTATAACGATTTGATAAGGTATCGACAAATCCGCCTGACATTGCGCATGATGTTAGTTTCCTAAATTTTCATCTCAGTAAATTAAAAGAAACTAATAATAAAGTACATTTTAAAATTTCTATTGGTCTTTTATTTCGGAAATCCAAAAAAATATTACGTGTAATTATTAGCCATAAAAGGTTTACCACCCCATTTTCGTAGTTTATGCCGGACTTGCCTTTATATTAGAAAAATGGCGTTTATTTCGAATCTATATTAACAAGTTGAAAGTACACTTTTCATTGTCTTGATTCATTCTTTTTAGGAATTCGACTACGAACATATACGCACCCATAGATTGGCTGATATCATTACTAGACGGACTTCCCTTAAACTACAAGGGAAGTCCGTCTACTCGCCGATTTTTTAAAAATACAAATGTTTTTGCTTAATTTATGATTAAAACGATCTGTCACTATGGCTAAACTATTAATTATTAAATTCTACGTCGTATGCGATTACAAACGGTAACGTAGGTGAATAATTAACGCAACTAGATCACTCCAAAGTAGAAAAAAAATAAAGTATGCCGGTCTTGCACGCAGTGACCTTACTTACATTAGTTTTCCACAACACCATCAACCTTTATCGATATTAGGTACCTAGTGCTAAGACGTATCCTGCTCGATTTGGTCAAGGTCCAATAATCACTGTTACGGTACGTTAGCTATTATTAGGGTCATTACGCTGTCAAGTGCCTGTAATCCTAATATTATTGACATGTCCATAATTAGCATTAATGCCCACGGCTTAAATTGTATTATTTGTGAGTGACTACTATTTAATTTAATTATTATATCTTTATATCGAACGGGACATGGTGATTTTGATATTTATTTGGAAAAATTAGAATTATTATTAAGTAAGTTAATGGACGAAAATAAAAGGTTTCTGCTGGTCGGCGACCATAATGTAGATTACATAAGTAACAATAATTTAAAACAGCGGGTGGACGATATACTACATAGTTATGGTTGTAATAACATTGTTGATTTTCCAACTCGAGAAACGGCTGACTCGGCAACGAGTATCGACTGTGGCATCACAAACTTAGGCCGCGACTTCATCGGCGTGTCGCCGGTGCACACAGTTATTGAGCCCAGCGATACCATGTAACGGCCCATACAGACAAAAATAAATGTAGTTATGAATATATCGAACGCCGTACTTTTAATAATGATTCTCTGTATCTATTTTACTGTGACATATTGAATTATAATTTTAATTTTATTTATGATTTTACTATTGACATTAACAATAAATTTGACAGGCTATTTAGAATATTAACTTATTATATGGACATACATTTCCCGGTCAGAAAAATCAAAACTAATAATAAACGAAGTTCAGTCCCATGGTTAACCGACGAACTATCGGAATACATTAGATTACATGATGATTTTCAAGCTATAAGATGTCAATATCCTGAAAATAGTATTATACTCGATTGTATTACTCATTATCAAAATTTAATAAAGTCTACAACAATGAAAGCTCGACAAGAGTACGTCGAAAAAAGGTTGACGGAGACTAAAAATCGCGCCTCGGAAATTTGGAACATAGTTAATAACGAAATAGGCACTAAATCCAAGCCACATGATATATGTCTACGGGACCCAACATCTCACAAAAGTATACCTGAAAGCGAATTGCCACACACGTTTAACAGGCATTTTATTTCAGTAGCATCTAACTATGTTATACAATGTGATGAGTCGCACTCATTAAGTTATTTAAATAATTACATTAGATATTTGCAAGTGCCGATATTCACCATACCTACGGTAACTCGCGAACTGCTAGATAGTGTCATAAGGACCATGCTAAAGACACGAAAAACTGTTGACTCGTATGATATGTCACTGAATATTGTTCTGTCTGTTTGGCCTATAGTGTCCGATATATTGGTTGTGTTAGTCAATGAAATGTTTCGTATAGGTGTATACCCAGATATATTAAAAAATACCCGTGTATGCCCAGTTTACAAAGGAAAAGGGGATAAATGGGATGTTAATAACTATAGGCCAATATCTATTGTACCAACCTTATCAAAAATAATAGAGGCCATCATGTCTTCTCACCTGATGTCACACTTGGAGAAAAATTGTCTACTGACTAATAATAATAATAAAATCTTTATTTCGAAGCACATGACTCCATAGGGTATTAGTATATAGTTATTAAATTAAATTACAATAATTAAAATAATTAAAACTATGTTAGTGCCTAGACTAAGATAGATTAAAATTGAAACTACAACTAAAAAACTAAGAACAAATGCTGAAACTAAAATTAATTAACAAAATGTTCTGCCACACTTTTTACTTGCCCTAGCCAGTATACAATGATCGGGCAATCAAACTTGTCAGCAATCACATTCAGAATGCTATTGGGACTCTGTCTCACTCGCCTCAGCAGGGATGCAATCTTTTTTCGCATGATTGCAGGAAACCCATCAGTGCGCGCCTCGCAAAACATACCTGACGCGCTACACCTGCTGGACAAGCCCAACAGCATTCTGAATATGTTGTTATACTGCACTTTCAGAGCATTGTAGGCACGCTTGGTATACCTCACCCACAGGCTGCTCGAGTAAAAAGATTGACAATAAGCTTTAAAAAGCGTTATCTTTACTTCATTGGAACATCGAGCAAACCTGCGGGCAAGCATATTTCCAGGTACCGCCAGAGCCCTGCGCTCTCGTTCTATATCTTGATCATCACTCAGATCATCAGTAATTATATGACCAAGATATTTGAACCGGCCCACCACATTCAAAGGCATCCCCTTGAGCATAACCGGAGGTACATAGGAGGGTTTTATTTTTCCCGCTTTGAACACCATCACCTCACTTTTTTTGGGGTTATACTCAAGACCATGAGATTTGGCGTACGTCTCACAAACGCTCAGCATTTCAGCAAGTGCACCGACAGTCGGCGCCAACAGCACCATGTCGTCGGCATAGCTGATGTTATTAACAGCAATGCCGTCTATATAACACCCCGCATGCATGCTGCTGAGACCGACTATCAACTCATTCACATACAAGCTGAACAATTTGGGAGACGTAAGCCCACCTTGCCTTACACCACATTCGAGTTTATACTCTCTCGACAGCGTGTCAGCCCACCTCACCTGATTCGACTGCCTCGAATACCAGTATTTGAGTATACTGACACACTCACTAGGCATGCCTGTCTCCCCAAGTTTACGCCAAAGTATATCGTAATCAACTCTAAACAAAATCAATACTAAACTAAAATATGACTAAAAATCAATATGCGTACCGAAGACATATGTCGACAACCAGTGCTGCACAGGAAATTTTAGATCACATTGTTACTGGGATGGATGAGAAAAACAAGATGGCAGGCATTTTTTGTGACTTATCCAAGGCTTTTGATGTCATTAGTCACAAATTACTATTGAATAAAATGATTCACTATGGTATTCAAAATAACACCCATAAACTATTTACTTCCTTTTTGTCAAACCGAAACCTTTTTGTCAAAATACTAAAATCAGACGCCGGCTCCGTAGGTGAGGGAATTCCCCAAGGTTCTGCTTTAGGAAATACCCTATTTTTAATTTTTGTGAACGATCTTCCGTCAAATATCACTTCCGGTCTCTCGGTTTTATTTGCTGATGACACAACTGTCATAGTCAGCGCGCCTACCTTTGAACAGCTTTGTGGTAAAATTAATGAAGCATGTAGGCAGCTGCAGCATTGGTTCTCAGTAAATGGGCTGCTCTTAAATGTCACTAAGTCAAATATTATGTTATTTTCAAGTCGAAGTCTCAATACAATGCCACCATGTGTGGAAAGCTTCCCTATGCCCATGTGTGATGAGTGTCGTTTTTTAGGATTCACACTTGATACTCAATTAAATTGGAAGATCCATATTGATAAGCTCTGCAATAGGTTGAGTGGTGCAGTGTATGCGTTGCGAAGACTGAAACTTTTAATCTCAGACGACATGCTGCGCCAGGTATATTTTGCGCACTTTCACTCACTGATGTCTTATGGCACTCTAATTTGGGGTAACTCCACGGATGCCAAAAGAGTGCTGATAATACAGAAGCGAGCACTGCGTACGGTCGTCGGGGTGAATAGTAGACACTCTTGCAGAGACATTTTTGTTTCACAGGGGATCATGAGCCATTATTCCCAGTACTTGTTCGAGGTGATCATGTTTGTGCGAGACAATATAAATATGTACGAACAAACGAGAGCGCCTGAAATACAATCTCGCCGGCCACCCCGATTAAGAATGATCTCGCATCGGACGGCACTAGCGACAAAGAACCCACGCGTAATAGGACCAAAGGTCTATGAACATCTACCCGCTGATTTAAAATCTGAAACATCGGACGAAACATTTAGGCGCAAACTCAGAAACCTTTTATTGAATAACCCTATGTACTCCGTTAAGGAATTTATGGATCTTACTTTTGCATAATATACATTTTATTGCCTTATTCAACTGACATATTTCTGTTATTAAATATTTTATGGTAATTACTCTTTATAATGAAAAATTGACATATATTTCATATTTATATTTATTGTGAATTACTACCCTGACGATCCTTTTTGGGAGATATAATATTAAATTATATAATGGTTTATGGAATTCATGCATGTTAGTTTTTAGTTTTTGACGATTGTGATTGTAAATTCTTATAATTTTGGCTTAGGCAAAGTTGTACTGTAATTTATTTCATGAAATAAATAATCTAATCTAATCTAATCTAATCTACCTCCTCCATTTTTAAGTTTTAACCGTACCCAGAATTGAGTATTACCTATAGAAAGTAAACTGGCAGTTTCGGGCATGTATTTCATGAGATTATCGCGTTAGAAAATAGATTTTAATTATGTACCTACACATTCTAATTCTGGATATAAGTGTAATTCATAATTATATCATCATACGTCAGTGCTGCCATCACTGTGATGGCGCCTAGCTATAATAGACTAATAGTGGCTATGGGTATTGATTTTTTGATTACGAATGTCTTTTATAGATAGGTACAACCTATTACGTATTCCACCTTCAATTAGCATTGCAATCTAACACCCTGCCAATTTGTCGATGAATCTTCCCACTTACGCTGCTGCCTGTAGTTGACAGATTAATGGTTGTTCGCTTGTATAATTTGTGAGGCAACAAACGCAAATTATCGAATGATTGATTAATAAGTTAATAATAATCTATTTCAAGTAGTTTAAAAAACCCTATTCTTGTGCCAAATAAACGTCTGTTTTTAAAAGATCCTAGAACTAATATGAGTTCCGTATCTTTTTATGATAAGTATACAAAGATGTTCGAACAGACGAAAAGAAAGATTTAATTACTTTTGAACCTATATCGCTATATAGGTTCAAAAGCAATTAAATCTTTCTTACCCGCTGGGTAACTCTTATCAACGAAAACTTATTAGGAGAATTAGAGTACATTGTGTACCTATAACGGAAAGGTAGAGTTTTTTTCTAATACGATGTCAGTGGCAAACAAGCATACGGTCCGCATGATGTTAAGCAATCACCGTAGCCTATGGACGCCTGCAACTGCGGGTATGTTACATGTGTGTTCCTGTTCAGATTCCGTTTTTCTTGACATTAAAATCTAATAAATGGCGATAGGCGTAACCTACCTAACCTACGTCATCCGAATACCGCATTTAATATTGTAGCGTTTTTAATAACAGTAAGGGCGTCCTCCATGAGGTACCTTTACTCGTAGAAAGTCACATTATTTTCAAATATATTGCAGTAAAACCACGGAAATTATTCCCCACCCTCTCTTGGTCCTATCGTGTCATGCTCCATGAACTTTAACAAGCAATTACAGCCCTAGTGCAGCCACTTTAATATTTCTGGTATCCTGATAATTCACGGGGTCTCCCTATATGGACGTCTGTGGAAACTAAAGAAATAATTAGGATAGGATAGGATATGTACATATTGAAAAAGGACCAGAGCTTAATTCGGTTTTGTTAATGTTTTTACTTGATTTACAAAATTATACAAGTTGATTACTTTTTCGTTTTGCTTATGTGGTTTAAAATGGTTAATTATATTCGTATTTATTTCTGGATAATTAACAATGTAGTACATCTCGCTCGCTTGCCAATGTACGCGAATTTAGAGCCGCCATAAAAGAAAAAATCACCAACTGTCACGATGACACTTCATATATTTTGCGCGCGCCGTAACGCATCTGTCGCATAGTTATTAAAAATTAAGTTTTATCGAGTAATTACTAGTTTTTCCCATGCAGTTATACCTAAAAGGTCTATATACAGTGCAATGTGTACATGGAAAATGAAATTTGTAAATATCGCAACGTAAGTACCACGGACTGTGGTAAGTACATTGTACAGCCTTGTACATCTTTACGGACAGCATTTGTCAGCTAGTAAACAAAAGTAGTTTTCATTTTCTAAATTCTTGCAGCTAGAAGGTACTAAGAGTGCTCCCGTGGGGAAACTTGGACTTCTGATACAAGTCATGTACTTAACCTCACTTTATTATAGAGTACCTATACAAAGTTTTTATACATTCTCGTGTGACGAGTTTGTCTATGTCCGTGGGACATTGTTCGAGGTGTTGGCTTAAAGATATTTACATACTTAACCTCACTTTATTATAGAGTACCTATACAAAGTTTTTATACATTCTCGTGTGACGAGCTTGTCTATGTCCGTGGGACATTGTTGGAGGTGTTGACTTAAAGATATTCACATATCGCGTAGCGACATTTTGTGCTTCGTTCTATAGAGAACATAGACTTAGGTCCGTGGGACATTGTTTGAAATGTTGGCTTGAAAATATCCACATGTTGCGTGGCAACATTGTGCTTTGTTCGTGGAACGAAGGTCAGATCTTTTTCAACTCACTTTGACTATAATATAATGCTTATTGCATAGCAAGGAGCCCTTCGTCCGTGGGACGAGCACGAGTATCACTATTCAATAATAAAATGGATTAAATGTGAAGAAACACCTCATCCGTGGGATGATAATTTGTGAATGGGAAAAGTTTTTTTATTTCAATAATATAAATACGTACATACAAAACTTAAGAACTAAAACCTGTTCTGAGCCATGCCGGGTCCAAAGGCCCCAATCACACTTGCAGCGTTACATTTGTGAATTGTTTTGTATTACCTAATAATTTCTTATAATGACATTAGCACTTGAAATTCAGTGCATGAATTTCGTCACACTCATGGATGTGATCCGGTATCATTTACAAGCATATTCTGATATAGATGATATTCTGTCATTAGCAAGCCCGCTAGCGGCATTAAACAAATTGTATGCTAATTAAGCATCTACTTACTGTTTACAAATAATAACAATATTCTGGATGCTGTTGGAATAATGCCTCTGGATTAATGTATATGCTAAGCATTTATAATATATGCTGAACCCTTTTAAGGCTTAAGAATGGCCTACCATTTTTATTATTTCTTTGCTAATCAAAACTTCTGTAACCTGCACTAATATAATAAAATAAATAAGTGCCGTGGCAGTGTTCAGCACACACATACTAGTGTACAAAAGAATGCTATTTAACAGCCTTTATAAGGACTAGATCCAAACCACTGCCTTATTGTGAAGGTCATATCCTGGGGTTAATGGCTTATACTTTTTTCACTCTTACAAGTTTACTATAGCTTGAGCGTGTTTCATAATAATATATCATATTGTGTGAATATGGATAACTTGTTCCCTTTTCAGGCAGTTTGGTAAATTGCCATACAAGTTTACTAAAAAATTCTAATATCATAACATCATAACATAACCCTTCAAGGGCTACTAATTTATTTTAGCCAAAATGTCACAATTATAGTGTGAACAAAATTATGAAATGTCCCCGGATAGCTCAGTCAGTTGAGCATGGGAATTTTAAGTTCTTGAAGCCCAATTGCCTTCGGTGAAAATGTTCAAAAGATATATAAAGATATTATATACTGAATTAAGTGAGTTTATTATTACTTTCAAATGTAAGATAATGAGAAGTATGTTGTATAAAATACAAGACTGTAGGTGAACAAGGATACAATACCGAAACTATACCTACATATGAAATCTTAATCAGTCAGCCATTGGATGGATATTTAATATCAATTAAATTATAGCCCAACGCTTCAAACTCATTTATTTATCAAACTTTCAGACCTTTATAAGCCAGTGGTAACATTTATTTATTTTTTGGAACCCTTTTACAAAATGATAGGGTTCAGTTTAGCACAAGTTTATGCCCATTAAATGGCAGACTTGAATACATTTGTGATAAGAAAGAGAAATGGTTAGGTTGGTATGTAATATAATATAAGTAGGTAGGTAGGTAGATAATTAGTTAGGTTTATAGGTAAGTATGTAATAGCTATATTACATTTCCCAACTTTTGAACAGTAGTGTAGTAACAAATCTCTATAGCAGAATCCTTGACTTTTTAAAACAGTAACGGGCTTAGCCAAATTAAGCCCAGAACATAAAATGAAGATAATATAATTACTTACGTATTTATTTATATTTGTGTTAGAATGTTTGATACCTCTTGGTACTGTAAATTTACTTTGAACGGTTGGGGGGCTAATGATAATGGGTCAGGTCCATCGGAGACAATTATCAATAGTAGAGCTGAAATGAAAGAAGGATTGGATTCCGAAAGTAAAATTATGCTTTATGCCCATTTTATGCCATAATGAGCAATAGATATTTTTCTTTTATCTCTAATGATCTAATTAATCAATTATAAATGTATAAATAATCAGTAGTGAATTGAAACAATTTCAAAAGTATAATAAAATGTACAACAGATCATTTTGTTGCATTTATATGCTTTTCTTTATACTCTCTGTACGCATATGATCAGAAAGATCCAACAGAAAGTGGATAGATAGTTACACCTCTCAGCAGTCTTACGACTGTTCAAGCTGATCTATGAAGATATTTTTGGGCACTTAACAGAGCATTATAGACAAACTGTCGATCCATAATAACTCATGACTATGTTATATAAATAGTCATTTTCTGTTTTTCTTAGTACCTATTTAGAATTCTCGAGGTGTATGCATATGTACAACATACGAAGTACGAACATATGTCACTTACAAGTGATTTGCGGTTTTTATTATGGGATAATACACGAAACGTCACAGACCGATCCACATACATATGTGTGGTTTTATAATTCACACAGTCCCTAAATAAATGTTTTACATTATTTTACCTAATTACATGTTGTTTTGGTTTAAACTGCTTATTTTCTTAGATTCTGTAGTGGTGAGAAATACTAGAACAAATAATTGAAAGAATGTTACCCAACAGGATCATCTTTTTATATAAGTACCTGTAGATATTTATAATAAGTACTTAAATAAAATATTCCCTATGCCCATGTCCAGCAGTGGACGTCCTCTGGCTGATAGGATGATGATGATGAGGAAATAAATTATTAAAATATAATACAAAGTGAAACTTGTTGTAGCTAGGAAAGCAATTTATCGTATTTTAAGTGTAGGCTATATAATTGGTAATACCCCGTTTAGCATAATTAGCAAGTAAGCAAGTGAATACTTACTTAGCTTAGTTAAGTACTTAACAATATTTTAAATAAGGGTACTTAATCCCTTCTAACGTAAACTATCTGGTGTTAAGTCACCATGTAGTAACAAATTTACTATATTTAGTTTAAACAGCTCCAAACATGTCTCAAGATTCTCCAAACGGGGAAAGAAGAGTTTATTCGGATTAGAATATGGACATGCAATCAATTACGCTTAATTGCATGCATGAGAAGCAATGCGAGTATATTTAAGGGTGTATGACACGAATAATAAATCAACTTGAGAATTTGAAACT
The DNA here is from genome assembly GCF_948474715.1 of Cydia amplana. Taxonomy (NCBI): domain Eukaryota; kingdom Metazoa; phylum Arthropoda; class Insecta; order Lepidoptera; family Tortricidae; genus Cydia; species Cydia amplana. The sequence goes on along the minus strand of NC_086070.1, from coordinate 10,555,472 downwards.
AAGATTACAGGGGTAGTTACTTCATGTTTCAACAAATAGCTAGTACATTTATTTTTATGTTTACTTAGAATAGCAAAACTCTTTGAAGACCTTAGCTAAGAAAAATTAATAGTGTCAAGATTTTACTTACTGGGTGATGCCCAGAACCTATGACTATTGACACAATTTTAATAAAGTGAAATTATGTATTTATTGGAATAAACGAATACAATATAAGAGAAAAATATGGCATCATAATGTCTTAAAACCTTGTCTTACGTATCTTAGACAAGTAACAAGAAAGTACAAGGTATTTTAGTAGCCATTCACATGTCTTCTTTCTTTTATGGAGGCTTTATATTTATATATCATACATTACTTAGATGCTATTTAGTACTAAAAGAGGGGGTAATAATATTTCTATATTTTCTTTACATATGACAATTATCATGTCTCACATTGGATAAGGTAAAGATCATAAGGGCAGGTCTCACCAGTGAATTTAATGTTTTAATATAATGGAGGGATGCTTCAGATAACTAGTCTGCTACTTTTGTTAGATACTTATTTATTAGATATATTTACATGTTCAAAATTTTGTATACAGTAAATCTTTGATTCTCAAAGTATTTACCTATTAAAATAGCAGACTCTAATTTTATTGTTGATAATTCCCATGTCATAGGAAGGAGAATTTTTATTTTAACATTGATCTACTTTAAGATGTCTCATAGCAACTTATGTTTAGTTTACCTTTGATGATATATAGAGATAGGTATCCATTATAGATATATAGATATATAGATATATATGTATATTCTTACCAAAAAGACAAGTGCTTGTTTTTGGGTAGATTTTTGAGATATTTGGTTTTTACAAATTATTTAATTCTCTTCTCTAAACATCTACATTGTTAATTATCCAGAAATAAATACGAATATAATTATAGGATTAAACGAACTTACCTGAAGTGAAGTTCAATCCTGATTATATGAAGTATTTATTTCTGGATAAGGGATATCCCCACCCTCCTCGAGTAACCATGGATCCATGGTTACTTCCCAATTAGTGTATGAATACTCTAAACTATATGAAGTGTCATCGTGACAGTTGGTGATTTTTTCTTTTATGGCGGCTCTAAATTCGCGTACATTGGCAAGCGAGCGAGATGTACTACATTGTTAATTATCCAGAAATAAATACTTCATATAATCAGGATTGAACTTCACTTCAGGTAAGTTCGTTTAATCCTATAATTAATACCTACATCATTTTTATTTAACTTTGTATAATACAATATTAGGTAGGTACAACATCATAATTATTTTTAATTTGAAATGAACAACATCGAAATAAAACGCCATTTCATTTTTACATATGCCACAAAATTTCGTTACTACTTCATTGCACTCGAAATTTAACGAAAACATAAAAGGGACTCGCGTAACGACTCGATTTTATTGTTTTAATACGGATTTAACAACAGCTAGATTCGGGTGGATTTTGAAAACAATTCCGAATGTGGTCGCAGGGGGGTTTCCATGGCGACGAGCGAATCCGACGCGAGGTGAACAAATTGCGGTGCTGCTCGGTACATCGATGAGGTATTTCGAACAACGCATCCTAAGGTACCGTACTTATACTATTTATTAGCTGGTGAAAAACGGTTCTCAATCTTTAGAAAATGCTATGGCGATAGTTTTGCCTGTATTAAGCAACTGACTAGAACGGATTACGGCTTACTATTAATTTAATACCTACATACATTTTTATTTGCTAAAAATACTTATATACACTTCATCGAAAATATTTTGGCATACAATACAATAAAATAGTCTTTATAATTGCACACCTCACACAGTTTACAATATGTACATGTACATAAAAATAATCAAATTGTCATTTCTCATGCTCTGAAAGAGTTTTATTTCCATCGCAGCAAGTCAGTAAATACACAATCGCAGTACTTAATGCCACTGTAGTTGCTTTAACCGCAAAAGCTTAAACCTAACCACGGATTAAAATATTCCGAGTTTCGTAAATAAATGTAAATAAATACCACAATTTTGAAACTGGTAGCGTTTTCCGAAACGTATCTGTGTATGCAACGCACGTGGGATCGAAAGGGTTAAATTATGAGCTTTTATTTTGTATTTTATTCTCCCTCGAAACATTACCGAAGATAACATTATGTAACACTGATCTCTTAAAATAGGATTATTATTATCGACTTTATATCCACAGGATAAAGTATTTATTTGTTTGTACGCAAGGACATAATAGGATCTTGCTATAATTACTCACGAATTTGCCTGCGGCCGTTTGCAAACCGGACAAATTACGTGCGCCATCTTTGTTATAAGTGAAAAACCTTCGTACAGGAAAAAATAATATTTAATTTAAGAAGAGATGGCACATTGTATGTATGTAGTAAGGAGACTTCGTAAAAATCCATTTTCATTTTACGTTTTACGTGTCAGTTTGAGTTTATAGCAGCTAAATAATTATGCCCCTATACATAATATTACCTACGTTACGCTATGATTTATTACTTTAAAAAAATTTGTAGTAAAAATAACTAAACCGTTTACGAGAAATTTAAAGTTCTTCGCTTTCTTATGAATAATTATACATAGGTATGTAGTTTACGGGCACTTTACGGGACAAGTGGCGTATACGAAGAGAGGCCTCAGCAGTGAGCGACCGAAGGCTATAATGATGAATTTCGTATATAATGCACGTTTAGGTTAGTTTAATATGTATCAATGTATTAGAAAACCCATTTCCACCCTCAAATATTATATAAAATATGACCTTGTATTATGATCAGTCAACATAATTATTATTCCGCTGCGACCCTTGAGCTCTTAGGGAAATGGCTCGTAAACTGCCCTGATTAATTCTAGTAATTATTGCTATCAGCAAAATATTCCGATTTATTGGTCGTCTGCGGCATAAACTGAGTATATGGCCGCTTATTGTTTATAGCGGTCCACGTAGATATTCATGAGTACCCTATAATTAAAGCGTTTTATCTAAGTAGGCCTGACGTGAAATAGGTATAGGTAGGTATTAACTTACTTAGAGCATAGAGAAAAAAATACATAGAGTGCTCACTCCATGCATAGTTTTAGTACCAAAAATACTATTAGCATCTAGCATCGAGTAGCGGAACTATCAGTACTGCTACTTGACAATAGATGTAGCACCGACCGGAAAGTCTTAAATGCTGTTGAGATAAGACTTTCCCGTCGGTGCTACATCTATTGTCAAGTAGCAGTACTGATAGTTCCGCTACTCGATGCTAGATGTAGACACTGAAATTAATAGTCTGAACTGATGTATGGAGTGAGCACTCTTGTCTTACTATATTTCTCTATGCTTAGAGGAAAGTGGTGACTGAAATATTATTACGGTACTATGTAAGTACTTACTCACCCTCGCCTCGCTGTGTTCTTTGCGTCTTTGATGGTGGTAACACTTAGCCAGTCGATTCGAAATACTTCAAGATCGTAACAACACACTCTAGGTCACTATCTAGTCTAGGTGTGCTGTGACTGCAAGAATCGTATGAAAAACTTCACTCGTTCACTTATTTATTTTGCAAGGAATAAGTTCGCTTTTGTAATACTTTTGTATTTAATTGTATTGTTTACGATAGAAATTATATTTCCTGTTTAAATATTATCGATTGAAATTATATGACTCGGATATCGACTGTGACCGTTACTTTAAACACCATACGATTATTAAGAGACATGGTTAAAATCACGCTATCACGTCGATAAACGCAACCATCATACGATTACAGTTTACCAAAGCATTTTTAGTATTTTTTATTAATACATAATTTATTTACATTATATTTAAAGCCGTCTTTATAATTACAATATTTCAATGCATAACTATATTATCAACTAAGTAAGTACACTGGTACTTACAATCTACAAAATGACCAACGGAACTTTGCTCGACGGTAATGGTGTTCGATTCCTAGACGCTTAATTCAAGAGCACTCGATTGGAGTAAGAACGCAATCCAATGCCGCGAACCATCGACTCGTTTTATTTATTTTATTTTCTGCGATTCCTATGAGCGTAACGACGTTTCGATACTTCATTCGCATTATTTACGATGTTACAAGTCATTTGCGTTGCAAGTGTTGTAGCATCATCACTCGAAAAAGTAATAAGAAGACGACGAGTGCATATCTGTGTGTGTGTTAATAGTGATTTTACTTTGGATTACTACAATACCAATTGTATATATTATTTTATTTGAACAGTAAAGCTAAATATACACGTAAGTTCAACGTCAAATAAGTATTAAATTATAATTTGAGTATGAGTTATAATTTTTTTTTATATTAACCAATGTAGAAACTAATTTACTACATAAGTAGAAGATGGTACGGGTTAACCAGAAATAAGTTCCGGTTCAGGTTCGGACTAGTCAAATATTTAATAAGATTGAATGCATTTAGTGTAAGTTTATCATAAATTATATTGTTGTAGCATCATCACTCGAAAAAGTAATAAGAAGACGACGAGTGCATATGTGTGTGTGTGTGTTAATAGTGATTTTACTTTGGATTACTACAATACCAATTGTATATATTATTTTATTTGAACAGTAAAGCTAAATATACACGTAAGTTCAACGTCAAATAAGTATTAAATTATAATTTGAGTATGAGTTATAATTTTTTTTTATATTAACCAATGTAGAAACTAATTTACTACATAAGTAGAAGATGGTACGGGTTAACCAGAAATAAGTTCCGGTTCAGGTTCGGACTAGTCAAATATTTAATAAGATTGAATGCATTTAGTGTAAGTTTATCATAAAATATATTGTTGTTTAAGAAGTTCTTGTTTAGGTATTTATAGATTCAGGTACACTGATAGTATTTGAAACTTGGGTACAAGTTGCGGTAGAAGGGGCTTCTTATAATAAAACGAGGAAGGTTAAATAAGAAAAAGTGAGTGGTACGAGGAAGATAGTGAAAAAAGTGGCGGCGGTCGGCGAGCAATTTAAACTTTAACATGAACCGAGAAGGGAGTCTACATTTTATAAGCTGGCCTACAGACCACGGGAAATTACATCATGCCGAAAGTTTAAATTATTCTCTCTCTAGAGGGTGAAAGTTGAACTGATTAACGAAGAATATTTAGACAACCCAAAAGAAGACAATTTACGTTTAGAAAAGAAAACAAATTTAACTGATGCGAGGGCGAAGAGTAATTAAAACAAAGTTCCCATCGCGTGTCATGCTTTCAGACAATGCTGCATTTTTAATTTTCTCCATGTTCCCGCTACAATGGGTTGGTAATAAGTCTGTAGCCCGTGGATGAGACGGCAACCCTGCTTTGTTCGCGATGGCAACACTAAACAATACCTGGCAGCGATGAACTTGCATTATCACGAACCTAATGGGCTTTGTCTGTTGGGGTCTAAAATGAAAAGTTGTGTACATATAGCGTACCATGACAAATGTTCGTACTTTTCCCACGATAAATGATAATGGTTACGCGCGGAACATCGAAGTTGTGAAACAAAACATTACAAATCACTTTCGAACCCCATTGTGGAAATTGCGCAAGAAACGAGACGTCAAAATTTGCCCATTTTCATAATATGGATTCAGGAACAGGTGGGAACATTTGTGATAATTAACATAATCCGGATTATAATAAATTGTTAGTAAACAAAGCAATGTCATAAGGAAGTTTGTTTTGCGTGCATATAGTAGGTCTCGCAATGTCATCTCCATGTAATTATCAATTAATTTGATTTATTTTGTACTTTGAGCAATTTAAATAGGTACCAATAAGATTAGCTTGTATTGAAATAGAAAGATGTTTTGACTCAAATTAGGTATTTCTTCACAGTTTATTTGCGTTCATTTATTATTTACTTAGGACTAGGACTAGGACCTTCATACATGAACGGATTGTATTCATTTAATTAAAATGTCGAAAGGACCGCTACCTACGTGTTGGCTTCGGCTTCGCGCAAGCCTCCAAAAGATCACCATTGTCGCGTGAAAGGCAAAGAGCTTTTCATAATGCTAAAAGCGTAATGTCATAGTGATAGCCTGGACATCAGCACTTGCAGCTGTCCAGAGATAAGAGCGGCATGCTATCCACCTTCACACGAGAAAGTGTTTATCGGCCTATTGGCTCGCCCTAAATGGGCCAGCGATTTATCACTAACGCTCAAGTACCTAGTGATGTTCAATTTCCCATGTTGTTAGTAAAGTTGTGGACAAACATTATTATTTATGACAACTACTTATATAATTCAAATATGGAAAACCCATACAAAAATGTAGCTGCTCGCCAGCTTTGCTAAATAAATAGATCGAACTTTTTTTTGAAATAATAAATAAAAATTGATTAACTAAAGTGTGTCAAAGGACTGTTCCATTTCAAACATAGACAGAGAGATTCATACTAAGTATCTTTGTCTTACACCAGTTCTAGCACCCAAAAGAAAAGGATGAGTATAGTTTTTTTTTGGTTCCTATTTACTAACAAGATTTGGTTGACCAGCTATACCTAAATTAATGTTTGCGTGGAATGAGTGAATTTATTATCACATGTTATATATTAAATTTGCTACCTATTACGTACATCTGCCCGAAAAAAAATAGCAGAGCTTAGAGTCTGTTTGGAAAGAGAAGAGTCGTGGAATGTATGGGGCCCAATAACAAATACCAAATTTCCGCACAGACTCTAAGTACCTACGAATGTAACGAGATTTGTATTCTATCGCAAACATTTTAATCCCACGATATGACGTCACCATAAGCGTTCTGGCTCATATATGAGCCGTGGAAGCTGACAGATTAATATGTCCCATCACTACTTTTAAATAGCGGCAGTCGATAAGCAGTATTAGTGATTTTAGTGTTAACTTTTAGTAGATGTAGACAACTACTACGCAACGTTGCACTTTGCCGTACATTATTGTTTGGGAGAACGTTTAGTGAGTCATACTTACACGCCCACTCGCTCAACTTTCTAAGATGGGCGTCACTCAAAGGATGTTGGTTTTGCGTCCGTATGTTTGTGCATACAGAAGGTTTATGCTTACTGTCGAACATGAATATCAAATGAGCCGTTGTGTTACATGCCCCTGGCGTTTACGTTATACCTTCAAGTAGCGCTTTTTGTGAAATTGCTCTTCGTTAATACATATTAGGTATCTCGGTGTGAGAAAAAAAATTACAAACCGTTTATTTCAAGTACACTTTTGATCGATGGTGGTTTAAAAAAGCCACATGATCGTACTCGCTCTTAATTTTAAATGCCTGTAAAATATAAAATCTGTTAAAAATAATCAAGTCCAAAAAATGAGACAAACAAAAAAATATATCTTTTACAAAAAATTCATCTCCGCCCGTAAAGTATAATGAAGAGGACAAAATCACTTGACGTTAAGTTTCGGAAGTTAAGTGGCAGCCATTAAAAAAGCTGCTAGAAAGGAAGCACATTATAATTATGGGGATGATTTTTTTGCAGATTTGGCTTTAGAAATGCAAAATTCTTTGGTATTTATTTGGATATTACTTAGCTTTGTGTTTTGTTTAGGGTAACGGCACCAGTGGCCAGCCAGGTACCAGTAGTCAGCCTTTTGAGTCGTTTATTGGTCATAAATATCTGGTATATTCGTTTAAACGAATCGCGAGTACTCAAATAGGAGCTTTGATTCCTTATTGGTTAATACGTCACACGACAGGTGCGGTGAGGGAACGGGGGGAAGAAATATACTCGTTCATACAGGTGCTGTTTGTCGACGAGTGCAATAGTGTCATGTCCGCCATATTTTTTACTGCACGTGGTGTTCTCTTAACAGGCAAGAAAAACTATGTTTTAATGTTAAAAGTTATTGTTTTTTTAATGATTGGTTTATTTATTAGTTTATCTATTAAATTGCATTATATTTGAATGAAAATATCAATATTTCACTTATAAATTGAGGGGGCTGGCCACTGGATAACACTTTTTTTCCAAAGAATCCAGTGCCCAGCCCCCCACGGCTGACCTTTGGGTTATTCGTTTATTTTATTATTTTCGAGCCAATGCGACCGTTAGGGCCGTTAAATTTACATTTTCAAATTTAGTTAGGCATGCCCTAGTCAATTTAAAGTAAAACCCAGTAGTCAGCCGCATTTGAAATAACGTTTTAATGCGGCTGAGCACTGGGTTTCGCGGATCCAGTACTCAGCCATTGACCTTGTTTGGTACGTCGCCGCCAAAAATATGTCCACATTTTTAAACCCTATCTCATTGAAATAAGGTTCAAAGTGTATACATATTTTTGACTTTAACTATACATAACTATCATTTTGCTTTTTCCTGGTCGGTATATGACTTTGTTTATTAATGATAATTAGATCTGCATAGACTCGATTAATTATTTTTTACCAAATACCTACTAGGAACATAATTATATATTACCTGATTTACCTCGTTAATTTTTGACGGATTAATGATTAGAAAATAAATATTGCGATTCTTAGTTTGCAAGAATAGTGTTAGTTAATTAAGTACCTATGGTCAACAAATTTCGTGTCATAAGAATTGTAGGTACCTATAAGATTTTTTTTTATTAAATAAGTAAACAAGTAGGTAAGTAATACATATATGTAAAAAATTATAAACTAAAATTAAAAACTACAACTAACTACAATAACGATAACAAAAATTATAAAAAAAATATATTATAATATCGTTGATTTTGATATAAATAGTAGTGATTTTGATCTAATTATTATGAATAGTTTATATAGGCTGAGTACTGGGTACACAGAGGCTGCTTACTGGATTTTGGAGGCTGACTACTGGAGAAAAGTGCCACTTTTTGTTTAAACTTAATTAGAGATATTATAAAAAGGATTGTAATTTTTTTAAATATTTTGTTTTAAAACTATGATAAACAATTGATCTAACCATGTCATTTGTTTAATTATCCGATTAATCCTGTAGAAATGCCGAACGTTCAAACTTAAAAAAGTCGTTATAAGGCTGACTACTGGTGCCTTTACCCTACTTTCCATTTAATAATGCCTTAAAATATGACTGCTTAACCACGGAACCATGGGAAAGCAAGTGTTTTCAGAACGGAATTAAATTTAACCACATACTATAAGTACACAATGTGGAATGAACTACAAAGACTTAAATATGCACAGAAATTTTACTAAGTAATATCATATCAGGGATTTTTTTTGTATAGTTGTTTTTATACATAAAGTAAAAATCTACCTAACCAACCTGAGTAAGGAAAGTCATAACAATTCCGCAAAAGTTTATCAACGCCGATACGTACGAGTGACAGCAAATTGAACGTGAGCCGAGCCGGTTTAAGGTGACAGTCCATTTCCAACCGCAGCTGCACTACTGTTCATTTTACTATGGAAATTGACAGTAACAGCGACGCGTTCAGTACCAGTAGTGCAGCTGCGGCCAGAAATGGAATGTTACCCTTACTTAACTCTGCTGAAAATCTAAATAAATATCAAACGGCGTATGCACGTCGTATTTCGCTCGAATTGTCTAAAATGTTAGTATGGATTGTCAAAAAAATCGATGCTACTAAGTATATTAAAAGTATAATTCCGAAAGTAGCTCTATCTGTTTGTTATATCTTAATATTATTATACCAGTTCTCCTTTAGTGCATATAAAAGATAGGTTTAAAAATTCAGTGATCCCGCTGGTCTGCATCGCAGTGTGTAGTCCATAAAGCTGTCGGTGCTTCATCGGAGGCGTGACCGCGCTTGTTTTATGAGCCGAGTGCAGCGCCGAGCCATCCTTTACGTTTGACGTAAACGTCTTGCGTGGGTACGGCCAACCTCTCGCCCCGAGATTAGGGGGAATGTCAATTTAATGGATCTATGACCACTGAGACCAAAAAAACATCACAGTATTATTTGTGGTATTTTTGATAACCTCGTTGTCAATACTACATCAAACTCAATAAAACTGTCGAATGATAGATATGAACTCGCACAGAGTTATCACAAAAAAGCACTTACAAAGACCGAGTTTCATTAAGAAATGGAAATAATTTATTAACGGATTGTTATCTTTGTGCGTGTGTTATACCCAATAAACAGTGGTTCATTGAAAAATTAACTGAGTCCGACGATAAATCACTCACTGCTTCCTCTTTTACTTCCCTTATCGTGCCACAAGGAGGGCAATGGCTATAAACGATACGAACTATAAATCACTGACTTAATTATTTTTTTAAACCCCATTAAAACTGAACTTTGAGATAGTAGTGTGACAATAACACATTTGACCGCCTGTTCTAAATGAAAGTATTTACTCTTTGTTTTCGTACATTTACTCTGCTACTCTGCTAGTCTGCCTTTTATTTTCCTGATACATTTTGTAACAGTTTAGTAGAAATTGCAACTGGTTGCCACTTATTAATATGTCAGGCTCAAGAGGGCAAAGCAAACAACTAAGCAAAGGCCGTGAGTGAAGTAGTCGAAGACAGCATAATTCGATGCAAATATCTTACAAAAGTTTAATAAATCAATTGAAAGTGTAATTATACCGCAGGAGCTACGCGAGTAATTTAGTAACGAGAAGTAATTAGAGCTTAGTAAAGACTAGCGCAACTTTACGCTCGACGCAAATGTAGTTAGCATAGCTCCCTGCATAGTTCCACGATAGTTACAAACTTGCCCCAAGTCGGTTCATAACATTACTGTGCTTTAGAACTGCTTTTGCGTGGAACAATTTTAATAACAAGTACGCTTTTGTTTCAGCCCCGGAGACTATCTAAATTAATACTCGCAAATCTCGGATAAGCCGGGATAACGTTTGAAATGTCAAATTATTTCCGAATGCGACACTCTTTGTTGTTGTTGCTGGTCACTGGGCTATGTTTTGGCTGTATGAATATTTGTTCTGTATTGATTTAATAATTCATCTGTGTGTGTAGACGATTCAATTATGGTGTATTGAAAAATCAATCTACTCAATAATTTTTCAAACCGATACACGCGATCAACTGAACTCATATAACTAAAAGCTTAAGTGCGTGTGCGTTATTTGTGCCTATCTTTGTAACTATATCATCATAAAATAAGTATTATTTACCTATTTTGAAAATAGGTATTATAAAGTTTTTAATAGCTACGTTTCCGTAGTCTGTAAAAGTTGAATTAATAATAATATTATACAACTTTAATTATGTATCACAAGGATAACGAATATAACGATCACTATTAGACAGTTGACGTGGCTTGTAAAGAAACACGTTGACAGGTCGCGTGCTACGTGCTACGCTCCGTACGACGCTGGCAGTTTATGAGTGTAGTTGCAAGCACACTTGCGGTATAAAGCTGTTGTATACGAACAGTTCCCAACATGGTATTTATTTGGACTGCGGCTACAAAAATCTTTAATACCTCGATTTCTCAGTTTATTTTGTCATATAATTTTTTTAAATAAATCGAAAAATTGGCAGTTATCAAAACGTAAAATTAAATACATTATTTGTATTTCAACACAAATGAATAGATCTTCACTGTTGAGTCCATTCCATAGTCTAAATTTCTAGACTATTAAATTGACTCTTTAATGCATAGTTTCCGATTCTTGCCTCAGAATAGGATTCAGTAGACTATTTGGCATAAAACCAACAGCGAGGTTCTACGGCCCCGACTCGACCAAAGAGATTCCTATGCACCTGCTTTCTTCGTGTGACTAATACTGGGGTGGAAGTAATTGGATTTAGATTGGATCGAATTAGAACTTTTCTTGGTGGCTTTTGTTTTCAGGGGAAATGACTTTTTGATGGAACGTATCAAAATTGGATTTCGTTGACTTAGGGTGAACACCGAACACGTTAACTACTGTTGTATTAGTTGGAGTTTTCATGGTAAAAGGTTTGATTTCAAACTGAATTAAAGTTTTATTAAAAATGAACACAAATAATATGAAGTTGGTGTTGAAACTTACCTATTTTAGTATTTACAGGCGAAATAGGGTTTGGGGTAGGTCTAATTTTCACATGGATAAATTTTGGTTTTAGGTTCTTTCTGACATATGTACTAAAAATGTAACCAAACCACCAAAACCACGCTAGAAAATGTTGTCAATATTAAAACATAACGAACAATAGGTACTTGTGAAATGTGTATGTGGAGTGTGTGGAGGCTGTAAACAAAATAGCTTTGCACTTTTGTCTTTGACGACAACGCTTAGAAGTATTGATTCTAGGGTCAAACTAAGTTGGTCTAGGACATATAAGATTTTTTTTGCATAATAATCTAATAAGATTTTTCTAGATTTTTAGTATGTTTAAAAAGACGCCCACATAGAACCAAAAACATATTTGTTATACCTCTTCTATACGAGTTACTAATGTGTTGCAGAAAGTTTTTTGGCATATATTTGTATTGCATAATGTTACTTGGCAGAAATGTCGTTTGGCAGAATTGCCTTTCGCATAGTATCATTTAGCATCCAATCACTTCGCAGAGTTTTATAATCCAGAACCATATTTTGGCATACTGTTGATGATCATAATAGTATTTTAAACGAATATTGATTTCGCAGATAAATGTCTTGCATACTATTTTGGTGGCATAAAGCTATAAACTTTAATTAAAGGTGATGTTATAAATGGTTTTAATTGACTTACCAATGTGCTGCAGTACCTAGTATGCTCTAAGATAATCTGTTTTTGTGGCAGTTGATCTTACTTTTCTGGTAGCCGTTCGTTTTTGTAGGAGGTCGCAGCTCTAACCTAATCTAACCTATTTTTCTGACAGCCATTCGTATTTGTAGGAGATCGCACCTCTAACTTAACCTAACCTATTTTTCTGACAGCCATTCGTTTTTGTAGGAGGTCGCAATTCTAACATAACCTAACCTTCTTTTCTGGCACACGTCCAATTTTGTTGGGGTCGCAGTTCTTACTTACCTTAACCCACTTTTCTGCTAGCAGAAAAAATCATTATGCCATAATAAGAGTATGCTGCAGGATGGTTATGGTACATAGAATTATGCTAAATGAAAGTCGGCAACAGTATTCTTCTGCTTAATGATATAAATAAAATAAAAAATAAAATCACTTTATTTCAGACAATAAGTCCATATAAAATTAAAATTACTATAATATAAAAAATATTAAACTTAAACTAAGAGTTGCTTCAGAATGATATGCTGCAAAATGTATTGTATGCGTAGTAAATAGTAATGCCAAGTAATAGTTATGCAAAATTATCATTCGACTAAAAGTGTTTCTGCGATACATGTTATGCGAAATGTATTTCTGACAAAAAATATTATGCCAGATGAGGGGAACCTCTTCTATACATTTTCTCGTAAGTGTCCTGTACTATTTTTCGATGCTTTCATTAATGAGTTGGTGAATACTGTGAGATATTAAGATACCGAACACAATCTCATCTCTGAAGTAAAACTGACGAAAAATGTACTTAACTACATTTATTTGTTTGTTTTCATCAATGAGTTAGTTCGTCAACATTGTCGTACGTGACTTTACTATAACGCCACGCGCGGCCCCTTCCCACGTATATAGTATATGTCGAAGAAAATTATGTAAGGGTGAAACTTTCCTTCGAAACAACACATTTATTTGTTGCAGAACCCAAATGAATTGGAACCCTGCCTTCAATGAATGTAATGTTTTGTTTCTTCCATCTTGAGGTCACGCTTGATAAGTTACCAACTATCAACTACCGCGGTAAAAAAAGAAATTTATTTGCATTGTGGTTTGAATCAGAAAATGTTTGTTGAATAAATACCCAATCTTCAGTCCGTATATAAACAACCAAATAAAGACGTTTCAGTCCATGCCTTCATGTATCGTCTAGTTCCGTTTCTATAATATTCTAGAATTTTCCAGGGCATTAGTGAAAATGCGACCGGAAAGCTTCCAGCAATCGGGTTTACACCGACCACTCAATCTCATACGAATTTTGCGTATACCATTATATTATCCATTTCTTCTTGATAAGATGACATAGGTACTTACTTCTAGTACCTAGTACTAGTATATCATTTACCTACTATATGTATATACCTAAATAATTAATGTATAATTTTCCTTCACGACCTTCCTTCCGAGAAACCGAACCGGACTTCCTAGGAACAAATCAACAACTTTACTGCCTTGCAATTTTTTTGCAGGTTTTACATCTTCTATATGCCGTTATTTGTAGGTACACTATATCGGGATTTAAAGTAATGTTAAAAGTAAATGTACTCGGTTTCGTGATATTGCTGAGAAACCAAAAAAAACATGAGCAAAATTATTCATTTCAAAAATCGTGTGAAATCTAAAAGAAATAAAACGCTAAGCTCTCTAATTTTCTGTTACAATTTATTGACTACCCTGTCTGCTGTTGCAGGATAGTGTTGAGTCGGTTGGAACCCGGATAACGGTGTGCATTACTAGCCCATGTTTTATTTATTCGTTTGCGTCTGCCGCGCGAAAGTGGTTGCATTAGCGTCGAATTTTCACTACAGCTTTGCGAGTTTTCATGTTATTCGGGTTTCATACGAATAGTCACTATAGTCAGTGTGTTATATGGAGATGGTTCTTCATGAATACATTACGTTTTTAAGTTTTGCAAGATTATGTCTGAGCTGATCCACGACTTGGCGCGGGAAAAAAGTTATTTGTTAACCGAGGATGAATTATATCTGCTTACATAATTTCGTAAACAGATTTGGTTTAGCTGCGTTTGCGTGATGGAACAATAATTGATAACAATTACCCAAACGTACAAACTCTAAAATTTTATAAATCATATTTAGGACATAATCCATTTTCATAGTTTTATTTCTATTCTAGTTAGTTACTTGCTCGAGTATATTATTATGTATCTTATACTACAAATATTCGACAAATAAAATAAACTCTTAATCTTAATTATTATAACTATATAACACCAGGTTTAAATATTTATATTCTCCTTAGTCAGGTCTACAATCATAACATAAATTTATTAATAAGAAACATAACAACGTATGCTTGTGTGATTATTCTATTTAGTCCATTATTTCTTTAACGTGTAGTTCATCCTACCTTCACGCCAAGGCACGCTGCTATTTTCTTAAGGTATTATTTTTTAAGCAACAGTACCCGGGGAATAGATTCCATACGTGCCGTCTGTGATATTCTTATCCTTAGAAGAAGCACCCACTTTGGCTTGCATTTCGTTTCGTTGAAAGGTGTAAAGAGAACGGCGAGGATACTCTAATAAGGAAGTCTAGACATTAAGTACATAAAAAGGAAGATATAACCTACCTATAGATACCTACAATATTGAACATATTGTTTACAATTCCACAATTTGTAGGTACAATTGTTATCCAACTGAATATTAATCTCGCTACCTAAACTCACTGTTTTTATTTATTGTTTTTTTTGTAATGTTTTTGTTCAATAAAGTTATTTATTAAAAAAAACACTCACTGTCATTAAGCTTTATCTTCATTACTTAATTTACTTCCTACTTATGAAGTATTATAATTTACCTTATAAAGTAAAGATGGTATGTCGGTACTACTCGGTACATATTACTAAAAAGGATTCAATATTATTCCCCAAATTACGAGATTAATCAACCACTTAAATCACTATGATAAAACGCTAATTTTATTGGCAATAAAAGTTAACTGACTGTTTAAATAACTTGATAACATCAAACCGTAGGCTTGAGTTTTGATTATTAACAAACATGTTTAGAAATCGGTTTGCAAGCTAAATCTTGCTTAAATAAGTTGTTGCAATATCAACCTTAACACGAAATAGCAACGTTTACATTTTAAGACAGAAAGTACAACTTTATAGTCGAATATTATTAGATTGCATAAACCGGGTAATTATACTAGACGTAATAAAATGAGTGAAACCGCGAATGGGCTACGAATTGAATAACGTATGTAGTTAATGCAGCAGAATTGTATAAACCCGTGCCTTTTGATCCCCGGACACAATCCACTGGACTAGGGTGATAAGTACATAGATCTATAGCAGAACAGCTGGAAGATCATTGCTTAACACATTCGGCGCAATTCGGGAAATGAATTAGAGATTTACTAGATATGAGTAGTAAAGATATGTGACGTTCCACGGCAAAAGGTACCTTATGGCGGCTGGCGCTTACGCTATTATTCACGCCGCTCCAATATTCAGCCGGGGCAATGGTACCTTTTGCAGTGGAACGTCACATATCTTTACTATTTCATATCTAGTGAATCTCTAAATCATTTCCCGAATCGCGCCGATTGAGTGCCGGGAACAAGGTCGGCCGGTTCTCTGTTCGTAGTCGCTTGAACAACAAAGTGGGAAAACGCTGGGATCGGCTACGAGCGTAGCACTACGAAAACGTAGGCAGTGAATGCGTTAAACCAAGCTCATCCCAAAACGAAATAGTGATTACAATTAAGTATGATTTTAAATATGTTTCAATCTCGTTCTCTGTAAATGAATACCTACGTTGCGTTGTGTTACCTAAACTACACGTAATTACCAGAACTGTCATTACGTTTTCATAATAATCATCCCTAGAT
Organism: Cydia amplana; assembly: GCF_948474715.1. NCBI lineage: Eukaryota > Metazoa > Arthropoda > Insecta > Lepidoptera > Tortricidae > Cydia > Cydia amplana. Next base: position 10,538,917 of record NC_086070.1, on the reverse strand, counting down.
TAATAAAAACGTAAAATTTTGCTGGATTGGGTAATGTTAAATAATACTTACATAAATATGTTTCGTATCTTAAATAAATATGAATGCACTGTTATTATTTATGCTTACTTTGAGGTTACTCCATTTGAATAAATGAGTCTACACAGGTTACTCTATTTGAATAAATGAGTCTACACAGGTTACTATATTTGAATAAATGAGTCTTCAGTTACAACCACGAACAATATTCCGCTTAAACGTTATTATATACAAAATTACTACATAAGTATTTCTTTTTATTCACGTCACGTTTTTTATACACACCAATCCTGTGATATTTAAGGTACAAGAAAGGTCTCTTCCAGTATCCTAACATCACAGATTATTCGCAAGCTTAAACTAATTAGGTCCCCCTGTATCTGCACGAGGCTCGGTTTAATGCGTGTGTCTCCATTAGGCACCCTCAGTTTAAACACCCCGTGTGTACTGACAATTCCCTGAAATTGATTTGTGTCTGTTTGGCCGGCGGGGCCGCAGTGTTTATAGGGTGCGTAAGGCAAGATAAGTAAGTTTATCTATGTACCAAGTCATAGTAAGACTTGAGAGGAGAAAACTGAAGATAGATTTTGGCAAATGGTAATTTTTGTAACGCGATAGTAAAAAGAATAAATGCGTATTAAGTAGTTATATTTATAATGTTTGTACGAATATTGTACATGGTGTAAACTGTATAACAGTAGCCAATAATAACTGAACACCTAGACTATATTAATCTTATGTAAGGTAAACGTACTAGTGCTCGACACTAATGCCCAATAGATGACACCCTGCTGTCACCTCTATTGACAATTACTTAAGTTTCATGATGACATGTACTGATACCTCTTGTGTTGTGTGCAATAAAGTCATTACTACTACTACTACTACATGTACTGATACCGCGTCGAGCACTAGTACGTTTACCTTATCAATATTTTCGTTGATAACTTCCTCGGCAAGGCAAAATTAAAAACTATAGAAAAATATGAATACATTTCGAAATTTAAACCATGTCTTAAAAAATAAACAATACATTATACCTAATTTTAATTAGTAAAAATCAAGATAAAACATAAATATACCGTGGGCTCAAATACTCGAAAGATTTTAACCATCATAATTATGATCAGGAATACACCGTTAAAATCTTTCGGGTTATTCCAGCCCACGGTGTATATTGTTAATGTAACATTAAAAGTACATTGATTTAACCTCACAATCATCTGAAACCTTTACGCCGTCGAAAAGGTGTACCCTTAACTATCATATATTATCAAACATTATTACTAAATATCAGTATCAGGTAATTGATCCCCTCTCCCCGCTCGCTCTTGAAGTGTATAGAGACGTGCTTCTCGCCCACACCTCCCTCAGTAATTGTAGGTTCAGCCTTCGTCCGGGAGAGGTCGCGAGCTATGATGCCCTGAAAAATACTTTAAATATAAATACACACAGTACGCTTTTTACTATTTATTTATATATTTTATGTGGTCCAACAGTCCATGTTACTGACTGCTCTATATGCCGGTTATAAAAAAGGGATCATTATACCGTTCGATTTTAAATACTTTTTGCATATTCAAGAAAATTTTGCAAAGACTTTCGATAGTGAATAGCAATATCCTGCGTATATAACGTTGATGATGTTCATATGCTACTAGGAGTTTTATAATGTGTATGAAATGATTTATTTTTCCATTCAATAAGTACAATAACTAAGCAAATACAGTGTTTAATTCAAAAACTTTTAGTTCACTTATTTTAGAAATACATAATATGAATACTTAAATATATGCACAAAAGAAGGTTATCATAGTTTTGTATAGGTTATAATTAAAAGATACATTTTACATTTATTTATTTTTTTCACCAGCTAAGGCGTTCTAGCACCGTTTTCAATCAAGTTTAGTACTTCGGCAAAGATTACCTTAATAGTTCTCTGTTTTGGATCAACATAACTGTATGTCTTCTCTCTCCTTAAAAACAGAATTGGTTTGACGACGAGTTTCTCTGTATTAATTAGCAGGTTATTCACTCTAGTCCCAACCGTTAAATCCTTAGCTTGACACAAAAAGGCACAGAGCACTATTAATAGCAACGTTAGTCTCATTTTGTTTACTTGTGTATTTTCTAGGTTATAAAAGTATCGTTTTGACTCATTGAGCAAGTCCTACTGACTCACGCGTTGCGTAAACTTGAGGATCAGTTTATCAATGCTAAATGTGTTCTGACCTTGCGTAGTATCTTAAACTTAGCTCTTTATTATGTTATGCACGTTTAAGTCGGGCGAAGGCGTAAGTAATGTCAATAATATTATGAGCGTTTTGGCAATTGAAGATAATTTAATGCACTCAACTGTATAGGAGAATCAAAATTGTGCTGACTATACTTGTGTAAAATAAAGCAATGTAATCCTAAACGTTTGAAAATATTTAGGTTGCAAATTATTACAATTTCTTTCCATTAAATGCAAAAGTACTTACAAAAAATTCGAGTCTTATTAATCATAATACATGTCATATTTAGTATTTTCCCTTAATGTTTCTTAGAAACCATTTAGAAGCTGCTCACACTTTTCTTGTCTTCATTTCCCTAATCGCTTAGGTACCTACTGCACAAGTCGAGAATATGGTTAATTGATGTTTTAGTTTGGAGTTTGGAGAAACCATTAAATAATACCAGATTGGTATCTAATTTATCTCAATAATGTGTATTACAGAAGTCGTAACGATAAACATGAAACATAACCGTCGCCTAATTCCAAGGCTCATTTAAACGATTTTATTGCTACCCGACAGTCATTTGTCGTATAACCTGAAACATGAACACATAAACATAGTAAACGTTTCGTTAATAATGCCTTTTGATTTATGTGTCTATTGTAGTCCAATGTTTATTTGCAGAGTTACAATATTGGCCTAAAAATTAATAACCTTTGTGTTATTTGTTAAACTTAAAAAAAATACTGTTTCATACAGGAAACAAGATATTGTTTACTTAATTTTTTTACTGTTTATATTTTAGTGTATGTATACAAATATTTATATACCTACTGCAGAGATGATCAATTGGTATTTTACAATTACTGACGAGAATATTCAGAATATGTAGCAGTATTTACGTACCTAATGGTTGTTTCAGACTATACATATATTGTAATTAATATATCATAATATTCTAATTTAGTAATTTCTGGCCGACGATCACTTTATTGATACGAGTATGTAGTTATTACTAGTTCCTAAAACTACTTATAACATAAGCTATACATATATTGGTGGAAAAATGGAGTTTCTATGTGTAAAAGTATTTCTGTTTAATCTTTAAAGTTACACGAGAGAAAAAGCGACAACGGAGAAAACGATAGTTAAAGTTTGGAACGGCAAAAAACATACTTTACTTTGAAGTTATGGAACGGTTCTTATAAAACTAACTTTCAGGATTCTAAAATAAGTAAAATCATATCTTAAAACTTAACACTTGAAATGTGACGGTGGCCTAACTTGAAACTGAATTTTTATTAAAGTTTATTTATAAATACATATATTATATTCTTTAACCAAAAAGTATAAATCATGTACCTACCTACATATACAGATACAGCTGTGTTATATCATAGCAGTTAATGAGAAAATGAAAATTAGAGAAAAATATATAATATTTAAATTAAAAGTGGAAAAATTCACTGTCTCCGGCGAAGCTCGAACTCGCGACTCTGGATCACTAGCCCATTGCTCTGCCAACCGAGCTACCGAGACTTCACCTGAGGACAATTTAATTATAATAACCAAACCTATAAATATTAAATATTCTCAAAATCGAAGGGAAACCAATTAACGTTACTTAGTTGTAAGGCAACCTACTGGTAACTGTGTCAGACTAAAATGATTTCAAAATTCCACGACCGTCAAAAATTGACAGAAAGATTAACTACCCATAGTATTACTGATTACCTTAGAGCGCGTTTAAAATAATTACTATACAGTTAGAAACTTACTAAGTCACACTCACAGTCTGTTTTAAAACAGTATTCTATGAAGATTAAACGGTTGAATCAGTGTACCAGTACCTATATTTATTAGCAATATTTTCACCAGCATAAATACAGCAGCAGCATGCGATGCCTAAAAGTGTTATGTCGATTAACACAGAAATCTTGTTCTTAATTAATTCGCCCATAATATTTTTGTGTCTTTACTGATAGTAAGGTTTACATACCAGTTTGGTAAAATAGTTCAAATTCGACTTTTAGTCTAATACATTTTAAATTTGAAAATAATTAAAAGGAAGGACGACTACACTAACTCTTAGGGCCAATTTGTACGTACACTGATATCGAAATGATCTCATTCTGTTATCGTGTATTTCGCCCGTTGGTCCGTACGTGTATTGGCGCGAGCGAGACGAACACTGACTAAATGATATAAGTAATTCAGATATCATTCTGATGACAGTGCACGTTCGAATTGTTATGATGAATGAATATGTCAGTATATATTGATTACTATTATCTATTAAGTTAAACTGTGGAATGAACAATCGCCTGCGGTGTTTCCGGACCGATACGACCTTCAAACCTTCAAGAAAAGAGCGTACTCCCATCTTAAATGCCGGAAACGCACTTACAACCACTCTGGTGCTGCGGGTGTCCATGGTCGGCGGTAATCGCTTACCATCAGGTGACCCGTCTGCTCGTTTGCCTCCTATATCATAAAAAAATTATTTTAGTTTACTGTTTCATTCTTCTGCTGTGTATTGGATCTGAATAAGGTTTCGCCTAAGGCCAGCAACTCGTAGCTACCGACCATAGCTTCTGGGCGCTACCTCACTCCGCTAAGATTAGTATCAGACCGCATAGTAAGGTGACGTATCTACGAGGATCGGAGTCTTCTACATTTCGTTTTAACAACATTATAATTATATGGTAGGTGGGTAATTAAATTCCTCCTACTACGCATACCATTATGAAAGCGAGCTTTTAAATATGGGAAGTCGTATCGGCTCCCGATCAAAATGTGTAATAGACTTGGGAGTGCACGATTAGTCTCAATTAAAATGAATTACTAGAAACAATTTTAATATCTTATAAAAAAACAACAAATTGATATAGGTAAGCTTTTGGAGGGTGGATATACGTAGCTTTAGGGCGGTTGCAAGTATTTTGCTATTTATGGTTAGACTAATTCGAGTATGAGGTATAAAATACATATTTAAAAAACATTTTTTTATTACAATATAAAAACTACCTCCGTTGCAAAGGTGACCAAAACGTTAAATCGCAATGGAAAGCCTTTTCACCAAATATTGTATTTAAAAGTTTAAACTAAAATGAATTAATGAGCAAACGAACCATACAACACACTCTTATTAAAGGAATTCCAAACGATGGTGCATTTTCTACGTCTAAATAGTATTTAACTACTGCATTGTCACCGTATTTATGCTAACTCTATGACGGTCATTATTCAAAGTGCGTCTGAAGTATGCGAAAGTCCTTTGCCATATTGTGTTTCCGTTGCTTGTTGTAGGCATTTCACTTACGAGACGGGTGCGTACTGTACATTGCTTGGAATAAATGAAATTTCGCCAATCTCGGTACTAATATTGAAATAAGTGTGTAGTAAATTATTGCTTTTGTATATTTCAAACTTCTTTTGCATTTTTCCATTTTGTAAAACAATTGATTAAATTATTAAACTCAAGCCCAATGGTTTAACAATATAATCGATCAATAATGGGTATGTGTAAAAATATCGTTCTGTCTAAATTAAATATATCTCATCACAATCTGCAAAAAATAAATTAAAGATACGCAGACACAACAGAGTTTATATTTATTTTGTGGAATCATTGCACAAATGTCATCCTTATCTTGTCTTTGAGACGCCGATCAAAGCAAGCATTGTACTCAGTGCATATCTAAAAGCACACACGCCCAGGCTCGTTTGATGACAAGTTCGTTGCCTGGATGTTATTTCAGAGCATCTCGCCCCGTCACCATGCCTTTGATCTTGCCTCCACTTTTTGCCGAGCACTTGTTTAATGTGACGACAAATAACTCAAACAGCGCGAGATTCTTTTTGATTTTATCAAAGAGATTTGCGTTTTAAATGCGAACTCTTCATTAGTGATACACAGATCCGGCCTGTTGATATTGTAGGATCTCTGGATTTACATTTCAACTCACATAAATGATTGGGCACTGTTTGTCGGACGGTTTCCATCCTATTTGACTTTGAATAAATAAACAGATCTCCAAGATTATATATGATATCAATATTACCTCGTTCTCATACAAGACCGATCTAATCTGAAACTCTGAACATGAATAGTCTACAGTTAAGTACAAAAGGAACCAAAGTTAAACTCTTCATGTTTTATGATGTTGGTAAAAAAAACTAATGAAAATTCTTAATCACGCAACTGGCCAGACATAGACAACACATTCACCGTCTATTTCCGATGCCGTATCTCGGCACAGAATGTAAAGTGAGTAAAACGCGCGCCCATTTGTCCCGATTGAGCCGCACAATAGAGCGATGCCCGATCAGATAAATTGGGAGGTACATTCCCTGATACACCAGAATAGCCGGATTTGAGTGTTGGAATGAATAATTATGAGTATATTTAATACTCTCAGAGCTTGATCTTAAAAAAGGGGTTAAACATAATTATATTAATTGCTGAGAAATATTCGTAACATGAATTTTTCAAAACACGTTCAACTACCTTCATATTATGTTTCAAAAACGATTTATACAACGTAGCGTTTGAGAGAGAACGTGACATTATTTATTTTATTGACTTCTTTCAGAAAATTAAATCAAAATTCAGATACAGTATGTACCTAATATACATAAAACTAAAAACTCTAATATTTTCAGAGTTCATTAATTGATCATTGTAACCATAATTTTTAATATTAACTACTTTGGGCAACTACATAGAATTTAATTTTAGCTGTGTAATTTTAAGCACGAATTGTATAAAGTTAAGGGCATGTACAAAGCAAAAACTTATAAACAGGAAATCTCATTCTGGCTTGTGTATACTTAGTACTTTAAATATTAATATACTTGCTCATCCTGAAATTCAAAATTCATTTATACTAATTCAAGGCGTCTAAACTTAACATCAATTTAAGATGTTGACGTGAATGTATGCTAATGATGTTTTAAGTAGAATGTACGATATTTTGAGCGAACTACTGTAGGGATGAACAAGAGACTAAACATAGAAACGCTCGTCGGGTAAGGTCCCGCTGAACATTTAGTTAGTTGGCTACTTTGCATAATTGTATTACTCGTCCGCACGTTTTAATAATTGAATCATAACTACTAGTCGTGAACATTTTACATTAACGTAGCTAATATACGTTTTAAACAAATTGCATAATTCTTTGCGAATAAAATTGTTAAATAATTATATATAGTAATAACATAATAAAGTTTATGATGACATGGCAAACTTAAACCAATACCTAACCTATAGTTATAGCAGATATAGCTTATTAAACAATAATGAAGGATAAAAAGATCCATTAAAATTATATTTTGAAACTACTGTAAGTGGCTCTTTTTGCGCTTGAAAATTAGATAAAATATATGTAATTGTTATATCTTCTGTTCTTACGCTATCAAAAGCTAACACTACACACGGAATTTAGTAATGCAAATCTTTCACGCTATAGTGACGTACCTAAGGGTAACATTCCATTTCTGACCGCAGCTGCACTACTGGACTGAACGCGTCGCTGTTACTGTCAAAGTAAAATGAACAGTAGTGCAGCTGCGGTTGGAAATGGACTGTCACCTTAAGTTATTCCCGACCAACAAAATAATACATAGCGGCAACGTAATTGAGCAAACTGGCCTAATTACATCGCTGGTTCCAATCCCCTCTCCTACGAGCGATTTGATATTTCCTCTTTGAATGTATACATATTTAATTGCACTTCCGGATGTCAGTCATTGTTGTATCAATCTGTGACTGGTAATGCATAGCCTGATGCTGTCATTATACTTCCTCATTAACATTGAACAGTATATTGAGTTTACACTATTAATTCTATAAATACATATGTTTTGTTGTATATTAGAGGTATGTTTGTATGTACCTATCCCTATTATTGATCTTTAACTTATGTAAACAGACTGCCTATCCGTGTTGTGCCCACACTACGACGCAACTCTCACTAACCATATATATTTTTAACAAACAGTTATCTATGACAGCTGTGGTCTTCTATGGTCGTTGTCGCTTCAGTTAAAGTAGTCTGCTACTCTGTTTTATATTATGTTCATAAATATCAACCTGTAAAACTGAAAATCCCGTCAGAAAGGATTATTTCTTATACTTGTATGATAATTTTATTCATGAAAAAGCGTCGTAGTTTTCAGTTTCAATTAAATTCGAGGGATGTCGTAAAGTTTTTTATTGAATATTTTTATACCAGTAGGTAACTTTGTTGTCGATTGCTCAGTACAATGTTGGCTACAAGACTCTTTAACGTCTTTACCATCGCCAATCTCTTTGAAATAGGCAAGACTTAAGAAAGGGTGGCTTAGAACTTTACAGGGGTGATTGCGGGAAAGATAAAAATGACGTTACAAATGTGTTTTTCCTTATCTAAACGAATGATATTTGATATATTTCGGCAGTTAAAACATTTGTCACCGAAAACTGTACAAAGTACTTTTTTGACGTTTTAGCATAGCTAAGAGAGTTTTAATATCATTTCTAAGTTGAAGTAAAATATAAACCTAGAAATGTTCTCGAAATGTTAATCATTCTCAGGTACGAGCGGGTTAGGCGCATCACTCACACTTTATACGTATGTGGTACGTATTATTTTCATAACACTGGTATACCTACCGTTATCAAATATCGACGCATACCCAGCACAATCACGAGCCATTAACACGACAAAATAAAATGCAACATTAGGTATAAATGCAGAATATATCGAAATGTTATTTAGTCAATAGAAGAGCGATGCATTGTTTGAGGTTGAAACCGCTCTATTCCGCACCTAAAGTGCCCTATTATAACAACCAAAACATGCGCTTTGAATGGTCAATTTGGACGTACGTATTAATCACTGACTGTAGTGACTGTGGTATGCGTTCGGCAGGTGTGTCTATTGTTATGTTACTATCGTTTTTTAGGGTTCCGTATCAAAAAGGTACAAAAGGAACCCTTTTGGTGCGACTCTGTAGGTACCTATTCCTGTGTAGGTGTTTTTCAATAGGTATTCCTGCGTCATTGCTTTTCGTTTGCGATTGAACGGTTTTAGAGTATAATTATTGAGTAATTAGGTATCATAGTTTAGACTGGACCTATCTTAAATACCATTTGGTAGGAAATTTAATATTTAATTTTGTCTAAACTAGCAAAAAGCAGAGCTTTGTAAGGGCTCGCGGAGTTTTTCTACCTAAACGTACCGGACCGTGACTTTGATCCAGTCCGAGGCTTGTTCGATGTTCGATCGAGCGGGTACGTAATAAGTCCGTTAAGAACGCAGCTATAAGTGAGAGCAAGAAAGAAATATACTAACCGGACCCCGGTTGCTGTCCGGTACGCTTGTCTGTCACAGCTTTTACTTTGTCCATTAAAATGTGTCCAGACGACAAAATCAAATTGCCAATATCATCCACACGTAATATACAATTTCATAAGCACTTATTACATCCTACACGGTCGCCCAGTACATTTTGTAAGGAAGCTAACTGGCTTTCCTACATGACGTTGAGTCAGCGAGCCAATGTCTTTGAATTTAATTTTTGCGCCCACACCACACAATTGAGCGAAAAACTATCCCGTCTGGATACCTACTGGCGATAATCACGCTGCTCCGCACATAAACACACACACACACAGTTCCACTAGGTACAGCCAGGGTTCAGCATCAGCTCTATCTTGGATACTGCTCTTCTAAGTGCTCATCAAGACGTGTCAGATAACCAAAACAGCGTGTGCCTACGTTGCACTAAACCTGAGTTCCACTGGGTACAGCCAGGGTTCAGCATCAGCTCTATATTGGGTACTAATCTCCTAAGTCCTCATCAAGACGATTCGGATGACCAAAACAGCGTATGCCTACGTTGCACCAAACCTGAGTTCCAATAAGCACAGCCAGGGTTCAGCATCAGCTTTATCTTGGGTACTACTCTTCTAAGTGCTCATCGAGACGAGTCGGATGACCAAAACTGCGTGTGCCTACGTTGCAATAAACCTAAGTTCCACTAGGTACAGCCAAGGTTCAGCATCAGCTCTATCTTGGGTACTACTTTCCTAAGTAATCATCAAGACGAGTTGTATGACCAAAACAGCGTGTGCTGTGGTATAAAACCCGAGCTCCACTAGGTACTGTCAGGATTCAGCATCAGCTATCTTGGGTACTTAACTGGTCTACCCAGTCACACCTCGGACACACTGGCGATCAAATGTATGAAACAAACGCGTTCCTACACACACAGCCTTAGCTCGTGTAGGTGAACGCGTACCATGCTTGTGTGAGTGAGATAAGATATTGTAGGGTAACTATGAGGTAACCGAGAGCGGGTGGGCGGCGGTTAATTACGACGCTGCCGCGCTTCAATTGAAGGCACATTTCTCTAAAGCTATAGATATTAGGGCATGTGATATATCATTTTCAGATAAATTGAGGGTGAGGAATCTATTTTTAGAACAACAACAATGCACTTTCTAACAAAAAAAAAATGAATAAAGTAGAAAAGACTACAAAAGGATTATTTGTTTTTTTTTTTTTATAATTACCATTTAATTTAAAGTATAACAGAAATCTCAAAACAAAAAATATAATCGTAAAGCTACACTTATCTAGTTTACAAAATTATATAGTTTATTATATAAATCTGTTGAAACATGGATGATAAAAAATAATATTCAGTGTAGGTTAGGGTGATCTCAATGCATGATCGTCCGTGAAGTAGGGCTTAAAGTAGGAAGTAGGTACTGTTTTAAACACACGAATGGTAAATATATTATTGTTTTAGATCTGTTAGCGCCACTTGCATCATCCCACTAACCCGGGATTAAGCGGTTAAACCTGGAGTTACCATGGTTACCAGTACAATTCGACATTGTGTTAATGGTTTACCCGCTTAACTCCGAGTCAGTAGGATCGTACAAGTAGCGCGTAGTATTTTAAATGAAACAACGTCTTACGTCTTAATACGCTCTCGCGAGTTTAAAAAAATTTCCCCATTACAAAAAGTGCACAGCGCCGCTAAAGAAGTTTTCACTTCAATAAGATATGTTCGACCCCCCTTCACCTCAAAATCGTCTTACGTAATATAATAAATGAATGGCGCCAAAACTATTTCTCGAACTGAAAATACCCGATTTAAGTTTGCTAAAACAACATGACTGATCAGTTCATCAGCGTCACAAAACATACGAGTGAATTGACCTCCGCAGTGAATACACAGCAAGATTGATTATTCTAGTAGGTATTCACAGAAACTTAATTGCTAAATTGGGAATCAAACCAAGCGAAGCGAGGTGGGTCTGATTCCAAAATGTTAACCCACTTTTGTATTCATCGTTGTTAATGGCGTAAGCGCCATCGACATTATTGAAATTGAAAACACCACATTTTGTATAAGAATGTCCAATATTTATTTATTTATTTACTACTAACGCCATCTCTTAGAGAAATAAATAATTAACATTAGCACGAATGTTAATTCATAATTTTGCCAACAGATGGCGCTAGTAGTAATACAAAGTGTTATTACATTATTTTATTTTTTTAGGTTTATAATATGATATTTTTATGTTTGATAACACATCTAGACATGAATTTAACTTACTATGTTAAATCTCAAACCTAACAGTGCAGTAGTTTTTCCGTAAAGTGTACCACAAGAATGCATAGTTTGTCGAATAGTGATAGGGCTCGCTTCGCTCGCCCTAATTACCTATCATTTCTTCAGGAACCAATACGTAAGTCTGTAAGCATAGTTTTTAAATACTTGTTACGGTCATCTCCCACCAAAACCAAAAATACCTAATATATTTAATTTTACTTTGGTTTTAACCTATTATATTGTAAAAATAACAAGTGTTGTCCGGTTTCTTTGCATGCAAGAAAGTAGGTGGGTCGTTCTCGCATTTCGTGCAAATCGGTGTTTTAGGAAATTTACCAAAAATGTGTTGGCTTTTTCGAATATCTGTTAATGCAAGGTTGTAACATAGGGCCTAAAGTATATGTCTCTCCAATGAACAATTCTAAAAAGGTAGGTATTTTCTTTATATGTACAATTAACACCCAATTTTTTCATTCATCTCTACATGTAACGCGTAAAGGTATAACTTTGACCTACATTTTAACCTTAAGATACTAAAAATAGGAAACTCGTTGTTTGTTTAATAAATGACTAATTTAGTTATGTTTTAAATCGTATAATATTAGAAGCTAAAAGTTAATAATAAAAACTATACAGCCTTATAAGTGATGGTTCAAGTAATTTCTTCATTACCGACGCGAGAAATAGATTAGCTATATTTTGGTATATAGCAAGGGTATATAGCGCTTACCGCCGATGCAACACATTGTTCGTCAATCAGTTAGCCGCGTGCTCTCGTAGCGGACGCCCGTATGTCGCTGTTAGCGAAAATATATACGATCTCTCGTGTCGGGAAGGAGTGTGGTTCTCGTCAGTCTTCATCGCCATCGCGTGATTTATACAGTAAGTACCAAGTGTACATTATTATAATTATACGTAATGAAGTGTTTTAGTGTTGCCTTTCAGATGGTTTATTCTGCAAAATTAAGATCTGATGCCAACTGATGTAGGCGACAAAAACTTCCAAAACTTCATTCATATCGGTTTCATTCACTTCTTTTCCTTACAATTTTACTGGGGAAGGTAATGAACGACTTAAGAAGGTAATGATAATAATATTCGAGGCAGTGCATTTTATGGAAAGAGGCTTATTTATAATAAATATTACGTTGTTATAAACATTTAAAACTGTATGTGATAATAGGGGAGCCCAACCGGGGAGTTTTTGGATTTACTCGAGCGCAGTAGATTGACATAAACTTGCCGCTCTGTTACCTCTACTTGGGTCATGTGTTGAGTACTTCTGTGATACATAAGTTTTGAATGTGTGGGGTTCGTCTGATAAATATTAATCTTAAGAAAAAGTATATTATAAAAAATCTGACAAGCCTACTTGTCAGATTGTTATAATATACTCTTTCTAAGTATGTGGTTAACCTTACCTTAATATGCAAGAGATGATAATTATGTAACAGTTTAAAATAACGAACTGATCAAAGACTGATTAATACTTTGTGTAGTTCCTAAATAAAAAAAAATGTTTGTTATTTAATCTTATAATGCAAAAAGTTGTATAGAACTATGTCACACAATGGTCGGTTACTTACAACAAAATAATTATGGTTCTTAAGAGGTTTAGAACATTAACATTAAAAAAAGGGCTTTTGCACAATTTTAGACATTTATTTAGATATGGTTAATATTCATCCCCTTAAAACTATTTTCTAAAATATTGATATTCAGAGAGGAAATTTTTTCGTGTTTCGTAATGTTGTAATTCGGTTTTTCATGCATCGTCCCCTATCCTCTATACAATAAACCCTTCTTTGAAGACGTTTTATGACAACTTTTCATGATTACATTTGTTACATAGTTTTGTAAAACTATTTTGTCTATATATTAACTCACATTTATAGATGGGTCTATCGTGAATTTATTTTATTACCAGCAAAATGTCAAAACAGAGATTTGTGCAACTACACGACGAAAAGTGTATGAAAAAGTTTAGGGAAGACATCAGATTTTCAAACACATAATGTTAATTATTGTATTGTTTGTTTACCCCAAACTTTTTCATACACTTTTCGTCGGGTAGTTGCACAAATCTCTGTTTTGACATTTTGCTGGGACATCAGTTAGCCGCGACCACGACCAGTGAAACTTGAGTCGAAACGTCGGTAAATAAAGTTAATAAAATAAATCGCGATAGACCCGTCTATAAATGTGAGTTAATGTTTTTTTCTATGCTAATTTTTGAAAATTTGAAAACTATGTCTTATGGGATGTGGTGCGCAGATGATCAAACCGATTTGACAAACACTTGGGGTTGACAATCCCGACTTATAATGATAAGTAAATGGTCAATGTACCATCTAGCTTGAAACGGGATTGTAAACCCCAAGTGTATGTCAAGTCGGTTTGATCATCTACGCAGTGCTTAAGACACATGTTTTTAATATTGTTGATTTTAATTGGTGTTAATTTTCTTGAAATAAAGCTTTTTATGTCCGATTTCATAAGTTTTTTTCATTACCGTCCACTGATAAAATTACCATCTCGGCCGATTTCATTACCAGCGCGTAGTTCATTACCAGTAGCCTTATAAAATGAAAAGTAATAAGGTTACAAAGGTGCCTTTAGCAGAAAAGTGTTAATAAATGAATCCACACATTGATGAAACCCAAAAGTTTACCATTTAAAAGAAAAATTACAAATCGAGAGAATATCACCGATTTGCACGAAATGAGAGAACGACCCAGGTAGATATACGCAGTATATATGTCGGCGGCAGATCGTAAAATCGGGCATATCGAGATATTCCTAGGCATATCATGAAACGCCGCCATTTCATGATCTGAGTAAGATTAACCCAGGCGTATCACGATCTGCCTTATAAAAGAGGCGGCAGATCGGTCAGACCAATGTATTCGTTGATATTCCTAGCTACATACCGGGCGCATCGTAAAATAATTGCTGAGATATTCCTAGGCATATCATGAAACGCCGCCATTTCATGATCTGACTAATATTAACTCAGGCATATCACGATCTGTCTTATAAAAGATTCGGCAAATCGATGGGAGCAATGTATTCGTCGAATTCCTAGCTTCATTCATACCGATCGCATAGTAAAATAATTGCATTTTTTGCCACTGGTGGCGCTGCATTCTATATGGCGCTGTGTCCAAGCCAGTGTTGCCAGATCGTACCTTTTAATACAAGTTTACGTTCCTTTTGAGCCTTGAGGTTTGCTCGATATGGCTGGTGGTCGCTAGGCAGATCATGAAACGCCGGCATTTCATGATCTGCCTAGGAATATCACCCATTGAGGTTTGCACGATATGGCTGATGGTCGCGCTAGTCAGATCATGAAATGCCGGCGTTTCATGATCTGCCTAGGAATATCACCCCTTGAGGTTTGCACGATATGGCTGGTGGTCGCTAGGCAGATCATGAAATGCCGGCGTTTCATGATCTGCCTAGGAATATCACCCCTTGAGGTTTGCACGATATGGCTGGTCGTCGTTAGGCAGATCATGAAATGCCGGCGTTTCATGATCTGCCTAGGAATATCATCCATTGAGGTTTGCACGATATGGCTGATGGTCGCGCTAGGCAGATCATGAAATGCCGGCGTTTCATGATCTCTCTAGGAATATCACCCCTTGAGGTTTGCACGATATGGCTGGTCGTCGCTAGGCAGATCATGAAATGCCGGCATTTGCTGTTCTGCGAAGCAAATGAGAAGTGAAATAAATTAAGTGTCCACGAGATAAGAAGAGATTTGCTTCGAGGCAATTAGTTGCTTTTCGCTTCTGTATCATCTCTGTCGCATTCATTCTCATGATGACCTTTAATTAATGTGCTTTCAACAAAATTATAAGTGACAAACATTTAACAACACGATACATGAAACTAAAAAAAAATAATGTGGATCTGGTTTGCAGTCAACAGCTGACGTCAGTAATAATTTCGTGGTTTATTGTAGAGTTGGGCTATTTGCATCTCTTTCCTCAATATGACAGGTAAAAGTGATGCGGCCACGCAAAGCAAAATGAAATTACAAAGTGAGTTGTCGTTAATTTTAGCGACATAGACTTGTGTGAATTATGCCGTTATTTTATAGGCCTACTAGCGTTACGCGATTATTAAAGGGAAGTTGTCAAATCAATTAATCTCGTTAAAATGTAACCTTCTTTACCTATTCTGTTGGTGACCATCCTATTTTGTTACTCGATCTCTTATTTTTACTTATAACTAAGCTTCATCATTTATTTTCAAGCTCCTAAAATGTGGAACGAAGCATTTACGGTATTACACCGCGAGTCGATACGGCTTACTAAATAATTCCCTTTAGGCAAGATTTAAGCGGCCTATTGTAAAGGCATTATGGCATTGTTACCCATTCGTATTACAGTATGGCGACACGCGATCTATCGGTATAATACCTAAAACACGACATTATCCACCGGCAACCTGCCGCTACACGCGAGCGACGAAAATTATATATTTAGTTGTGCTGGAAGCAAATACAATACGTTTTTACGTACTAAATAAGTTCTACTACCTACGTTGATGCTATTACCCACACGAGAATTTGGAAGCTTTTAGCGATATTAAACTTCTACGTGAATTTGGATGCAGTGCTGTATTAGGACACCGCGTTTCAAAATTGTTAGGAAAAGTAGTTTACATGCAAATAAATATTAGAAAGTTGCTTAACCGGATTTCATGGGCAGTTTTTCGACAAAGTGACTTAGATATAATATTATTAAAATGCAAAATATAATACTGATGATGTCAAGCTATTAACTGTGTAATGTCTCCAATATTTTATATTATTTTATTTTAAAGGAAAATAAGAGTTCTTAGTTTTCATAAGAATATATAGACTAACATTACTTACCTATATTAAATTTAACTGGCGAAACGTGCAACTAAATACCACAACCAGAAATAATAACTTTTGTAATGTGTGATAAAAAGGTTACCCATTACCTGACCGGGACACCTTGTTAACCATCACTAAAACTGGGTTACAACAACTATTAGAAACAGTTCCCGGGCCGGCCGCACCTCCGCTGACCTCGGGGGGTGCGCCTGTAAACAACTCAGTCATTGTTTTGTTTACATTTACACGTCAGCAATTATTACAGACGCAGATTTTTTTTATCACATCGTAATAAATATTATGTTTCAAGTCAAAAAAGATGTCAAAGTAGACAGTGAAATAATTTAACATTATACAAACACTTTCCTGAAAAATATTACAATTATAAATGTGACGCCGTGTTATTGTTGCTTATAAGTATATGTATATTCAATTGTGATCATAGTGCCTACAGCACAAGCTTGGTTGAACTTACTAATGTACGACTTAGATGAATTTTATTTGTGTAAGAATGTCTTATCGTATTTACCTGTTATATAAAGCTCCTAAATAAAAACGAATATGAGCGAGTGGACTCATGCGAGGCAATATACATAAGTACTTATATTCTTACATCTCACAAGCAAAACTTAAAGTACTCTTATATTCCTCGGTTCAATCTGTTATTTCATAGTGCGAGATCAAATCAACTCGCGAGTGAAGCGTGACTAGCACTCGTAAAGTGCTATTTCTCTCTGAACCTTTCTTACCACCGATCGGATCCTATAAGAAGTACGAAATATTACACGATCCTCTGTCGAAAGTGCCAATATGATATAGTGGACCCTTTTATCGCAGTTTCGAGTTCTGGAGCTTCGATGGATACGAGGGGTAGATAAGAGGCTCTACGTACTCATATTATTACAAAGGGTGCGTGAAATTTTGCAGATATGTGCACGCAATGGCCAGGGATGAGCCGATAATAATAAGGCTCCTATTGTTGTCCTGCGAACCCGGGATCCGTCGAGTCTGGAGTTTTTTAATAAATTCCGATTAGGCTGGGGATGAGATCGCAAACGCCCCACATATTGGAACTGCTTACGTCAGTACTGGGATTACGTTTATGAAAACTTACAGTACTTACCTAGGTACGAATTAAAATATCGTATAGAATAAAACTCGCAAATATGCAACGTATTCGGTTTGTAATTAATTCATCGAACCATATAATCGTATTAGTCTCCAATTAAACACAAATTAACATAACGAGCAAAAGGGATTCATTACCTCAAAAATAAAATCCCCGTTACTAACTGTGTTTGTATCATATTCCCTGGAGACTGCCTGGGGTTTCACAGTTGCCCCCGAAATGCACCAATTAGTGGTAAAGTAAAAATGTGCAGCAGCGGAACTGTTGCCCGGGGGTATTGGGTCCCACGTGGCCCCTAATGGTGTTTCTTTGCTTAGAGGGTCGTTGGTTTCACTTGCATATGGAACGCTTGTTAAATCAATAAGTGCATGGTATCAGATCAAGACAATTTTGGGGCACCTCTGTAGTCGGTCTCTTTCAGTTACGAATATAACGGGTTTAGCATATCAATGGTGTTTTGTCAATGATTGACTTGGTTGTCGAGTTAAGTAGAAAAATAGGAGCGTTGTCAATGGTGATTGACTTTTAAATATTTTGTTTATTCTATTATACTTTTGTCATTAGTTACCTATCTACTTAAATGTTATTCTATGAGGATTACTGTCTTATTTTCAATCAATTTATAGTAGTATTTATGAAAAGATAATTATTGTTTCATGATGCACTTGATACTGAGTAGTTGCCTGTTAACAACATTTAGTCAGGGTAATGTGTTTCGAAATTAATTTTGTATTTTACTTTTTAGTTACCTAGACGTTACGTACTTAATGTAAATAAGTTTCGTATCTATCATTAATCTTTTAAATTTATTGGCTAGAAGTTGGTAAAGAATTTTACCGGAGCGTGCGAGGGCGGCAGACATATTTATAGCTCCCAGTGATAAAAGAAATGTAATTGACTAGTTTTTTACATTTTTGGAAAGTTCTCTTAACTCAATGGGCTTTTTAACCTAGTTAGGTAAGTCAGAAAACTGTCGGCAGAAAATAACTGTAAGTCTGTCACTTGTTTCTTTTAATATCACTAGAGTTAGACCAAGACAAGTCTGCAACGATTTTGATAGCACACACAGTGCAAGTGTTACCTATTTTAAACGTCAAACTTCTATGAAATTATGACGTAAAAATAACACTTGCACTGCGTGTGCTATCAAAATCGTTGCAGACTTGTCTTGGTCTAACTCTAACTTAAAATCTCAATAAGCGCCAAATCATTTAAAAGAAGTCCGTATTTCAGATTAATTAAAATGCAAGCGGCCGCTGTCTCGGTCTGTAGCTATCGTACCTAGTGACTTTTCTTATTAGTCGTTTTCTTTTGCAGTAGATAACAAGGAGGGAAACTTCATAATACTTGACTGAACAAAAAGGGGAGCACTCCGCAGTAAAGTAAGAAAAATATTCGGCCAAAGTAATGAGAAAATTTCGAAATGGGTCCGTTATCTTAGCATCATTTTTACGGAGAAATAGAAAAAATACAGGAAATGTTATTAGAAATCGCGTTTCAACGTTTCCGTAAGCCACACGTGTTAATGTAGCTTGATCCCGAACGTAAACAGGGAAGGTTATTTGAGCGCTGGATTTGTGGCTATTTGACGTGAACTATTCCGACGACGCGAACGCGTGTCCGAGCATCAACGCTGAATGAAACTGTCGATCGTGTCGCCTCACGTCGTATGGGAGAGCTTTTTACTACACTCCTGGGAAATTCGCTGATTCTCACCATAAAGGCACGGATAGGACATTTTCACACAATGTACAAAATGATGCTGTCACGTTATTCTTCGTTTGGTTGTGATCAGCCTCTGATATAAACGGTACCGTGTCAACTTCGATGTCGTTAAGTGCACAACAAAATGACTTTATGTGCCGCATACAGATTGCCGACTTGTCGTTCAGCGGACAGCTGCTCTATTAATGCTCGAGTTTTATCGATCTTGTTTCTGATTCAATTTGAATTTTAATTCAAAGCGATTATTGTGGTCTCGAATGTTGTCGTTACATGCTGACGGAATGGCAGTAGGATACATTTTGACGTCGTTAATGATTGTAAGAATATCAAGTTGACTAGTTTCTTGGAGTACTGGATTTTAATTGCAAGCTTTAATTAGCAATGTAAGATCATGTTACAAACCAATCAAGGAATCCTGATGCTAAGCGTTTTAAAAATTTCATAATTGAGTAGGTAGTCATAATCCTAGATGTAATTGATTATTATCTAGACATGCGCAGTGTGCACGCTTATGTATCATTTATCATTTACGTAAAAGTTGTGTAAATTGTAACGATTGGTCATAATTAAATTAAATATGCAATGTCGAAAAAGTAGGTAAAATATCCATGTTGTTTATATATTTTTAACTTTCGTGTATCACGACGGGAACGACGTCATTTTATTCATTTCCTGGCCCCAATTCAATCTGACCAGTGCGCCGCATGTGGTACATTGGGTAACAGAATAAAATTATACCTCGCATGGATGTCCGGGAGCTTATACATTGGAGGGAGTTGACGCGGGTTCTGGAATATAAGGTTAGTTTTATTAAAATAAAATAATTATTTTTATTAACGCCAATAAAATCCTCCTAAATTAAAACAGATTTTTAGATCGTAACTTTATTAATCATTTAATCACATTTTGATGGCGACTTCAGCAGCGTTGGTGTTGCATTGTTACTGCTGTCTGTAGCATTGACGCGGTCGATATCATCATATCACTGCTGTCAGTATCTTTGATAAAACGAAACGACAAATTGAACGGTCGAATGGCGACAGTAGTACGGTAAATATTCAGACTACACCAGCATTACTGCTGCAGTATTGAAGCGAGGCATTTTACTGCCGACTGCATTGCTGCCGCAATTGTCAAGATTCCTTGTTTGCGATTAATGTTTTTCTGCGCTCTATTGAATTGTAATGCAATTTTTCAAGGAAATTCACAGTAACATCGCCTGCATCAACCCTGTAACCGTAACATTGCAACAAAAATACTCCTGGAGTCGTCATTCGAATGTTACCTTTAATAGTTTAAATAAGTAGGTACCTACCTCAATTTGGTGCAATGAAAATTCGTTTATTTTTCAATTGAAAAATAATTGCATTTATCTACCTAGTTATTAGTGGGAAAATTTACCTTTAGTGAAGTAACTATTTATTGTTCTTTTTTTTCGCAGAAAGTTTAGTGTCAATCCGTCGTCAACGAACAATTCATAGTAGTTGATCTTATTTCTACGACGAGGAATAAAAACGTTAGAAGCAAGGCTAACTTCTGTCGCCATACATGCCTAAAAAAATTGCAAAAAGTTTAACTATCTGTGACTTACATCGCTTTAACTGCGACCACACCTTAGGCCATCCCAACCCGAACGACCAAATTTATGTACAAATGTATTGTCCGCTTACGGTATTATGAAATACTATTGTCTGTTTTATTTATGAAATGTGTATTTTATTCGTTTGACTTTTGAGTTTTTTGAGATACCACCATGCAAGAATTCCCATTCAATTCTGTATTGTTAATTTTGAATGACAAATGTTATTTAGGAGTTTACTTTATCATGAAAAGATAAAATGTGTCACGCATGGTTTTATTTCAATATTTTAGTTAGTAAGTTTTTATATAAATAAGTACCTGTAATGTAATTTAACTCAAAACGTAACTTCAGTTTCATCGGACATAATCGGACCACGCCCATGCTTTAAAGTATATAAAAGTCAAACTAACCAATTTACCTTTTTTACGTAATCAAATCACATAGGTAGTAACCTAAGTAAATTGGTAAAATTTTACACGTTTTGAATGTTCTACTGAAATAAAATATACAAGTAGCTGCAACATTTAGATAGTCGGTTAAACAACTTTGTTAGGTAGTAGAAAAGGGCGCGAATTTCTAAATTTTCTATGGCGCAATAACCCTTGCGCACCTACATTTTTATAATTTGCTTTTTCTACTGACGGAAATGGCTTGACAAACTATAAAATTAAACAAAACAAATGAATCCGTAGTTTAATAATTAATTCGTCGGTGATGTGGCAGGGTCCCGCGCACCGTGGCGCCCCGCGGCGGCGACACGCGCAACTCCGTGTTCATTATAACTCACTTAAGAATAACTTAATCATCGTAATTTTATGTATACTTAAAATAATTAAATTGTAGTAAAATAAAATGTGATGGCCAGATGGTGAATATTAAAATATTAAATATGATTATGTTCAGTAAGAGGGTTTCTTAGTACCTACCTAATTGTCAAATTGTAATTAATTACCATTTGATGCCGGTTACTACGCGTCAGGGGGTATTTATCAAAAGATATTGAACTTTTTAGTAATATAGTAAATAAAATCCTATAAAGTAAATAACTGAGGTCCATAATTATTTTAACAAGAAACCCTTGATTGAAGTTCTACCCTGTAGATCAATAAAAAAAAATCACTGTCTATGGAAATTTCCAGCACGTAAGTCGCCCCATTTTCACTACTCCTCATGAAACATTCATTTTTGGCACGTATTTTCTGATACGATATAGAATTCGTGCTGGTGCAGTCAGAATTGTGCCTAAAGAGTCTCTTATAGGATCAATCACTAAAGAAAAACACATCCAAGTAGTTGCATTGTGTTGTTTTCTTCTCAAAAATTGTGTAGGTACCTAATCTTCGTTATTTTTCGAGAAACCCCGTTAACAAAACTTACGCTACACCAGCACATCCAAGTTAACCAAACTGGTAAATGGCTATAAACTGGAACTAGTTTCCTTCCTTGCCTCGTTACCGTCCGTGTGTAAGGCACACCTCACGGAACAAATACACCTCTATGACGGGGCACGGTGCACGGGCCACGGGCCAGGCATCTCATTCGAGTACATAAGTACATGTTAGGGTTGGTCTACAACATGTTTATGGGTATAAAAAAAAACTTATTATTTAAGATGTTCATACGGAGGTTAGGTTATCTTTTAGAAAAAGTCATGTGAGTAACACACGTTTCATAGAGAAATCGAATTATGGATAGGTAAGGTATTTTCAAATAAAGTAAGTAGGTACCTACACTTGTTTACAGAGACTTCCCGCATTCGGGAGGCAACTTACACGCCAAATTCACGCTAGCAAAATGCAACTGGGATGAAATAGCATTTTACTAGCGCGATAAACTCCACGAATTTGACTCCTAACACAGCCCTGCACTATCCATAGAAAATAGACGACCTACCTGAATAGACAAGTCGTCTATTTCCGCAGCCCAACGCTAAAATTTTCCAAAGCAAACTGCAAGGTTATTACGAAAGGTGCTCGACTCGGGTATGAATTCAACTAGGAAAGCAATTTCCGCTTTATGGCGTGCTATGAGCCCGGAGTGTGCCCACGATTTGAGTGATCCGGAAGTGACGGGGCTATTAAGTATCGATATCTCGATTGGCAGGGAGTTACGTATTGATAACCGATTTGGTATGCAGCGGATAAACGGGGATTCTATAGAGCTTCTGATATAACAGGAGTGAGAAGACTCGGTATAATTAAATGAAGTATATTTATTGGGTCATTAACTCGTTATTGAATTTGGTAATAATTTCTTCAATAAAACTAACATTAAAACTTTAATTTATTACTATAAACTGACTCTAGTCGTAATTTTATATAGGTACATAATACCTTGCAAAGAAAATGTGAACATACTTACTTGTAGCCTCTCAGCTTCTGCCTCTCTACCTAGAATACTTACCATATTATTTGTACGCCATGTACTATGGTAAATTAAGTATTGGAAACAATATCATGTAACATCAATATATGTATACACATTTTACACAAATAAACAATTAATTCCTTTAATAATTCACTGATTCGAAGTTTTAATCCATACGGCGTCCTTTGCAATATTGTTACCACTCAGTCTACAAACCAACAATAATATGAACACAATATTTGTTTTCATAAACTTAATTTTTTCACTAACTTCGTCTTTTATAAAAAATAATATACTTACTTATAAAGATAAATGTATAATTGTATCAATTGCACTGATAACATACTCCGTTTTAACATTGAAAGCAGAAACCCCTACTCAAAACAAAAAAATGCTAGCAGCAATCTTGAATAACCCACCGTTCATAATTTTTTATTACACAAATTCCTTAACGCAAATTCTCAATATCCCTCCTACTATGTTACCACGTCTTTCGCTCTTCTAATTTTATTTTCCGTTATTTTCGGTTACCTCACTCAGAACACCATTCAATTTCAATCTAATCCTGCAGCCGGTAACGGCCTGGTACTCACGTAGATGACGTAACTGTTCTGCTACATCCCTGTAGGGAGGAATGACGTAAGTCCTCCTCATTTTACTGCTCGCCTGTCGAACGTCATTTCGTAAATTTGCACCGAAATGTGGAGCTTAACGTGGAGCCTGCGATCAAATTTTGAAAGCAATTTATACAATGTCGTTTTAAATTGCAGGAAATTTAGGGAATCAGCAGTGTAATTGGATTAATTTTATAAAGATGTTCAGAAATTGCACCTGTTCCATTGATTTAAATATGTATAGGTATCATTTTTTTCATTTAAAAAATAGACGACCATTCTACATATTATGTAGTCACATAAAGCCATAAAGAGAGTTTTTGGCTGCAAAACAACATTCATGAATTAACTCTTTTGTAATTAGCTAACATTATTTTTGAAAATAGATAGCTTGGTGTAATAAAATATTGCTATTCCTCAATGTAATATGTGTTCAATTTTATAAAGCTGTTTAATTAATCGCCGCGCCGCAGTATCTCTTTACACTTCATAAAACCCATAACGGCTAGTCACGTTTGGTGACAAACATGACACCGACTTTATTCGTTTTCATATAACTTCCCCCTCTTAATATTTACCAGGTGTCGTTACACCCCCTTTATTACTTCAGTCTGCAATAATCCTCGTAGACGTCTCGCTGTACGCGGATTATACGGGTTGTTTAAACATGGCTTGTATGTACAGTACACAGTATCGCTCGTTTATAAAAAATATAGAATATCAAACTGGTTTGTTTACAAGAGACTTGAGTTGTGAGCATAACGAATAGAAAAATAAGAATGTTTCTACACAGCTCTCAGTTAATTAATAAGAATGGCCGACTTGGGTTAGTAAACATTTAAACTTGTCTGCTTTTGTGTAACATGAGGGAATTGCTCATATCATTTGAATAGAGTTTAAGTATATTAAAATAATTGTAATAATTGATAACCTTCGACCCTATATCTTTATTATCCTTCTATTAATAATATGGACCCTTGTGCTGCATAGTGGTTTGAATAAGTTTTTATGAATAAACATTCTTGTTACACCTAAGATATAAATTATACATTTTACTAGAATCATGTAAAGAAAGAAACCAAATTCTCAACGCTCAATATTACTATATACGAGTGATAGACCTACATTGCATTGGGCAAGAAAAAGAAATGCTCTCACTTAACCCACATATTTCCTTTGTCAGCAAAAAGTTGGGCAATATTCGCCTCAATGCGACCTTTCGAAGAAGGGGGGGCCACGCAAAGCTTTCATAAAACATATCACACAACAGCAGGTCAACTTTTATGGTCGCTGATGTCAAATCAATTAATAAAAGCAGCCAACGAGAAACTGTGTCAGTGACTACGACGATAGACATAACAACAAATGTTGTCAGCTAAGTAAATGTAGATAAAAAATATTAACCATGTACTATACTAGTTATCTACAGAGAAAAAAACGGGAATAAGTACGCAATTTTGTTACAGTGCCAACCACTTAAATAGCCTCACCTATATATTGTGAGTATTATAATTATACGTGATTATTTTTATCAATATATCTTAAATTTGAATTGTACGCCCTGACGTTTATCGAACGACACATTAACAAGTCCGAATTTGTCTGCGCGCGAAACGTTGTGGACGCAAGAGCTAATACGGGCCGTCCACATGAATAGCCTCAGTGTAACATAATCGTCCAAACCGTGCATTTAAGTTTCGCTTTCAAATTTATTTTATTATGATTAGATAATACAGATGGCATTCTATTAAGTACCTGCAGTAACGCGATAAACACAGTGTTTTTGTGACTATGGGACGTGGAAAAAACTTACAAGTTTAGAAATTGAAAAGGTTAATTTTTATTTAACTCTAAAATTATCCCATCGTGAGATAGCTCAAAAAATAGGTCGCAGCCCTAAAGTTATTAATAATTATGTTAAAAATAAGGAAAATTACGGCCACCAGTATAAAGGACGCACAAAATTTGCCACTACGGATCGTGAACGTCGACTTATTTTACGCACTGCTTCAAATTCCACCAAGACTGCCAGGCAAATAGCTAGTGAAATAAATACTAGAGCACCTCTCTCTACAGTTCGACGGATTATTAGAACATCATCCCACCTCAAACGAAAAAAACTCATGAGAAAACCTCCTTTGCGCGAACAACATGTGGCGGGTCGACTGTCTTTGGCTAAAAAGTACATGTGCTGGAAAACCGAGTGGCGAAATGTGATTTTTAGTGATGAGAAAAAGTTTAATCTAGATGGTCCAGATGGATTTAAATATTATTTTCATGACCTAAGGAAAGAACCGAAAGTACTATCACGTCATCATTCAACTCTCGGATCGGTGATGGTTTGGGGAGCAATTTCTTACTATGGTACTGTTGATTTAATTGTGGTAGACGGAAGACTAAATTCTGAAAAGTATTTAAATTTATTAAAAGAAACAAAAAGTAAGATCAGAAAAGTAATAGGTAGAAAAAAAGTGTTTTTTTAGCATGATAATGCTCCCATACACAAGTCAGCCATAGTTACAAAGTGGTTTGAAGAAAACCAGATTGAAGTTCTAGATTGGCCATCCTTGTCCCCTGATCTGAACATCATGGAAAATGCCTGGGGTTGGCTTTCTCGGCAAGTATATTACAACGGAAGACAGTTTAGTAATAAAGAAGAACTCATTCAAGCTATTTACACTGTTTGGGATTCTGTGGACGTTAATTACATACATTCTTTATATGAATCACTACCTAAACGTATTTTCGAATTAATAAGGTCTAATGGAAGGTATACGAAATATTAAACGAGAGTTTTAATAACTAAACAGTATCTTTTAGCATGTGAGGCTATTCAAGTGGAAGGGTCAATTTATTTGTTTGACGTTATTTCTTAAAACTTTGATTAGATAACAATAAATATTGTATTTACTATTACAAGGCTTCTTGTTTTATTTCATATTTAATGTTTAATATATATCTCCTTTTTATATTACTATGAGAAATATTAATTTTGTTGAGTGAGGCTATTCAAGTGGCTGGCACTGTACACTTTTCAATTGATAAACTTTTCATTTTTTCTTAAGGGGCCCACTGATTAACAGTCCGCCGGACGATATCGGCCTGTCAGTTCTTCGGAGCTGTCAAATTTTTGTTCTAACTGACAGGCCGATGTCGTCCGGCGGACTGTTAATCAGTGGGCCCCTTTAGTTAACTAATAGTAACTCTTGAGTCTTTCTCTCTCTAATATTTAAATTGCAAGTTCATAAAACAAAAGTCATGAAATATTACATCCAGCAAAGGACCAATAAAATTTGAAAGGTGATCTGTACAACAGGCAAGAATGAAATAAATATCCTACTGTAGATGCGTGTTTGCGGTGCTTCGGCCCTCCGTTTGACAAATAGTGGAGATTACTTTCATTATTCGCGGCGCGCGTATTACCTGATATTGCTACGTCTAACAATGAGCTGGAGGAAAATAAAATATAACTCCGTTGCGGGAATCCAACTGATCCCAGGAACGCGATAGGTGAAAGCCTTTGCAAATTAATGGAAAGGTCAGATTTATAAATAGTAGGTCGTTTATTGTTTTCTCAAATATAAATGTTTGATTTTAGAACATATATTTTGAAGTATTTTATAAATTAAACATTTTAAGGGACAAAGAAATTTTGACGGTAGAGAGAAAAAAAATTATGTTGTTAATTAACCTTAATTTAAAGGTTCTGTTTGGATTCAGAATGCAACAGCAGTAACACTGGTGCAAGTGGTGCAGACAGAATCCGAACGGCACCTTTATAAAATGTCATTCAATAGAACTAGCTAACTATGTAAACAAACCGCCATACTAAAATTGACACTAAATGTCAATTTGCTAGTAACTTTTGTTTACATTGTTAGCAAGTTCTATTGAATTACACTTTAGTTATAAAATTTTCTTCTATACAGAAGATATTCAATAAATAATCAAGGCATTCCTTGATCCCTTATAATGATTATGCGCAATTAGCACATTCGCAACTACTGCGCATAATTTCCACTATTTATGTTTTTTTTTGTATTTTCATTACTGTTGTGGTTTGGGCATAATTATTGGGCTACTTCTCACCAAACCAATGTCGTATTTTACAAAACTTCCGCGTACTAGATAGGGTATTTACGAGGAAAACAATAAAATAACAACGGTTGAAGATATAAAATTAGCAATAAATAGAGCCATACGTCTGGCCCCACACCTGTGCGCCGGTCAGGGGTGACCAGCCATAACTCACTCGAATAGGGCCCCCGGGCTAATGTTGGCCAGACAAACACTAATACGGCTGGAAATAAAATTCTTGTTTGCTATTTCATTTATAGCAGTAGCCGAGACGATGCGTTTATCAGCAGACGTCATTTAAGAGACAGACAATGAAAAATCGGCTCTGGTTGTATTTCCAAGAGTTATATCAGGTTGGGAGTGATATGTGTCACTAACCTTGGTTTTCATTTTATTATGTTTTGCTTTGTTGGCCAAAATATCTCTTTGTTTTTATTCTTTTATTTTTTATTTTTCAAGCTGACAAATTTAGGTAAGTACACGTACAAAATATTTATGCGCATTTTTATCTTAAGCTTTATATTTGTAAGTACGAGTAGGATCGCCGGAACTATCGTCATTCATTCATCTTCCTCGCGTTGTCCCGGCATTTTGCCACGGCTCATGGGAGCCTGGGGTCCGCTTGGCAACTAATCCCAGTAATTGGCGTGGGCACTAGTTTTTACGAAAGCGACTGCCATCTGACCTTCCAACCCAGAGGGTAAACTAGACCCGTATTGGGATTAGTCCGGTTTCCTCACGATGTTTTCCTTCACCGAAAAGCGACTGGTAAATATCAAATGATATTTCGTACATAAGTTCCGAAAAACTCATTGGTACGAGCCAGGGTTCGAACCCGCGACCTCCGGATTGCAAGTCGCACGCTCTTACCGTTAGGCCACCGCATCGCCGGAACTATCGTATTGCAACTTTATTATAAAACATTGCTCAGCCCCATAAAATAAGTATCTCCACATCATGTGCATATCTCGTTTAGCAAAACAGCGTTCCCTAACAAGGGATTTTCGCAAAACCAATTTTGAAAGGGTTGGGCGTAAATCCGTGGGTAAGTTTCAGGGCGAAAGTGTGGCGGGTAATGAGAAATGATAAGCTCTCTACACTAGTTCGCTATTAACGGGGAGTTGACGTCCCTACTAAGGGAAAAACTGCATTGTTATAAGACTAGGTATAAAAGTCAGATATTGTTTCGATATAAAAACTTAAATCAGCACTAATAATTTTATAATATGTAAATATATTTATGTCAGAAAACTACTAAGAGTGCAATATATTGATTGTACCTACCGAAACACACGCTAAATGTACGTTAGGTTATTATATTTAAGTAGTATACTCTAAACATGATTCTAAAATCTACTAAACATACAGTGCCAACCACTTAAATAGCCTCACCTATATATTGTGAGTATTATAATTATACGTGATTATTTTTATCAATATATCTTAAATTTGAATTGTACGCCCTGACGTTTATCGAACGACACATTAACAAGTCCGAATTTGTCTGCGCGCGAAACGTTGTGGACGCAAGAGCTAATACGGGCCGTCCACATGAATAGCCTCAGTGTAACATAATCGTCCAAACCGTGCATTTAAGTTTCGCTTTCAAATTTATTTTATTATGATTAGATAATACAGATGGCATTCTATTAAGTACCTGCAGTAACGCGATAAACACAGTGTTTTTGTGACTATGGGACGTGGAAAAAACTTACAAGTTTAGAAATTGAAAAGGTTAATTTTTATTTAACTCTAAAATTATCCCATCGTGAGATAGCTCAAAAAATAGGTCGCAGCCCTAAAGTTATTAATAATTATGTTAAAAATAAGGAAAATTACGGCCACCAGTATAAAGGACGCACAAAATTTGCCACTACGGATCGTGAACGTCGACTTATTTTACGCACTGCTTCAAATTCCACCAAGACTGCCAGGCAAATAGCTAGTGAAATAAATACTAGAGCACCTCTCTCTACAGTTCGACGGATTATTAGAACATCATCCCACCTCAAACGAAAAAAACCCATGAGAAAACCTCCTTTGCGCGAACAACATGTGGCGGGTCGACTGTCTTTGGCTAAAAAGTACATGTGCTGGAAAACCGAGTGGCGAAATGTGATTTTTAGTGATGAGAAAAAGTTTAATCTAGATGGTCCAGATGGATTTAAATATTATTTTCATGACCTAAGGAAAGAACCGAAAGTACTATCACGTCATCATTCAACTCTCGGATCGGTGATGGTTTGGGGAGCAATTTCTTACTATGGTACTGTTGATTTAATTGTGGTAGACGGAAGACTAAATTCTGAAAAGTATTTAAATTTATTAAAAGAAACAAAAAGTAAGATCAGAAAAGTAATAGGTAGAAAAAAAGTGTTTTTTTAGCATGATAATGCTCCCATACACAAGTCAGCCATAGTTACAAAGTGGTTTGAAGAAAACCAGATTGAAGTTCTAGATTGGCCATCCTTGTCCCCTGATCTGAACATCATGGAAAATGCCTGGGGTTGGCTTTCTCGGCAAGTATATTACAACGGAAGACAGTTTAGTAATAAAGAAGAACTCATTCAAGCTATTTACACTGTTTGGGATTCTGTGGACGTTAATTACATACATTCTTTATATGAATCACTACCTAAACGTATTTTCGAATTAATAAGGTCTAATGGAAGGTATACGAAATATTAAACGAGAGTTTTAATAACTAAACAGTATCTTTTAGCATGTGAGGCTATTCAAGTGGAAGGGTCAATTTATTTGTTTGACGTTATTTCTTAAAACTTTGATTAGATAACAATAAATATTGTATTTACTATTACAAGGCTTCTTGTTTTATTTCATATTTAATGTTTAATATATATCTCCTTTTTATATTACCATGAGAAATATTAATTTTGTTGAGTGAGGCTATTCAAGTGGCTGGCACTGTATAAATCCATCCACGGTATGATTTTATGTTGTTCTATTTTACAGTAAGAAAAATTACCATATAACTTAGACATGAATACTATACTAGAGCCTCAATCAGTAGAGTAAGCGATTCGAACACATACCTACCCCAACAATAAAACCAACAGGCTATAAACCTCAATTTAATACTTACATTAAAATTATTATCCGAATGTAATAAAAGCGCCATTAAATCGCACTTTCAACACCTCAGGCTACCGGCACCGTAGGCGATAGCTGATATTTATGAGCTCAGATAAAGGACGAAAACTTGTTCATCGGTTCCCCATTATCCTTAATAAGTATGGATTAGTAGGGAGAGGCATCGCAGACCACGTCGTAAATTAGCTGAAAAAGGCCTTTGTCATGGTACTTTATTATCTAGCTTTATGAAACAAGCCTCGTGTTATCGAGTGTGTTTTACGACTAATATAAATATTACCTTATAGACTGGCTGATCAAAGGAACGAGAAAGCCTGTATGTACTTACTTGAAATCATCGTAAATTTCGTATTTTATCATGTCAGATAAATATAAGTAAACTTATTCAGCAGAGAGTAATTCTTCTAAGTAGAAAAACGTACATTTTAACACTTTTTATTCGACATTCATTATTTAAGCTAACTACCTACACATAATTATACAGAATACTTTTTATTACGTAATTAGGAAAATAACTTTAAATATTTCTCATGCCCTGCAAGTGGCTCATTGTTTATCTATGACTTCATCCCACCCAGCCACTCACCCACTTGGGTAGAAAGTGATACATTTTGTCAAGATTTGGGCACTCATGATTATAATTTAAGATTTACATAAAAAATCTCATGATTAAATCATCCCTGAATAATTATAATTTCCATTCTGACATTTAACTGTAATCACATAAATATCGTGCTTTTTGCCTCATTTATTCAGTGAAAATTACCTCAAAATACTATAAGTTTATACTTTGTCATGTTTTATAAATTACACATGTACCTACCCATTTTAGTTTCTTCGTCTTTGAAATGAAAAGTAGAGTGTTGTTGTTGTTGAAACTTGACTTAAGTGAATTAATTCATTTTATCCCTTGGTTAACAATCTACTACATAATTTCCATTAATGTAAAGATTCCGACTGAATTACTCAACAAAATGTACCTACATCGGAAACTATATTTGTATTATATGGTACAATTCAATCAAGATACAATTTTCTCCGCACAACGTGTGCGAGGACGCGGAAAATATCTAAGAACTTGGTAATTTGATCGAGGCATAATCTAATTATTTCCGCGCCGGGTCACGGGACATCGTTGAAGAGATCTCTTCAATATTTAGTCCCTTCAGTGACATATTCATTTGATTTATTTCATATTGATTTTCATACTCGCAGAACGTAAAGCAGAATCTATTGTTTACAAAACTTCAGATTCATGTATTTAGAATTTCATAAATTAGGCTATGTATAAGACGTACTTATTCTTTTTGTAGGCATGTGAACACTAATAGGTAATCAGGTAAGCTCATTTAAATATATCGAAGCAAATTTCCCAAGCTGAGCATTAATATTTCACTAAATGCTGACTACCAATTAAATAACGATCGAGCAAGTAACTAAAAGCAAGACAAATTGTAGGGATTTACGTAGTTGTCCATGATTTATTGGACCCGCATGTTTCGGAAACCGCTACCAAAGCAATACGTCAGACGCATCCTCCAGGGAAACCGCGTATCTACCCGTCACCTGCAGGTATTTGTCAAAACTCTCTAAACACATTTACAATACACCCACAGATAAATAAATTTTCCTAAAACCGACCTTACCGTTTTCTACATAAGATAGAGTATTATATCATTGAATGTGTGTTTTGATAGCTTTACCAATATTGTATCGACTCCGCACGCCTGTCATATGTGGTCGCATACGGATGTCGGAAGCTGTGTGATGTACTGTGTAAGTTTTTGCACGAATATTTATTGCAGAACTTACGTTTTCTTGTTAACTTCAAAACCAATATAGGCTATATAGGTAATTACTACGAAGTATGTTTTGTAACGGACAAACCTCACAAATGTGTCTATGTAGAATGAGCGTCCTCCATTAAATTTCAAGCTAGGAGCATGACTATCTCTAAATCGAATGCACCTTAAATCGCAATTGGATCACGTAGTCAGTTCATTTCCGTGAATTCTTATGGCGTTTCGTAGTACTTCGGCGGGACTACCTGCGCGGGGTGTCTGCGTAATTTATGACCCCAGATAACAAGGGCTCACAGTGGCCTTATCGACTTCCCCTCTTTTTACTCGGCTCTCCAGTGCCTTTTTTACTAGCAAATCGACTATTACAACGGGAGCGTTATCAACCGTAGACGATCTAAACTGAGAGCTAAGTTTCAGCGCCATTTTGAAAGCACTTGAATTCAAATGAAGCCTTCTTTCAGTTACCGTAAAGCATTTGAATTGTATTTTAAAGTATACAAAAACTATAAATTATTCAGTACTTATGCTTCAAATAAACGATATTTCTATTTCTATTTCATTCAAGAATGTAAAACCTATTATGTAAGTATCGGAGATTTTAGTCTTTGATTTGAATTGTAAAAATATTGTTATCTTTATTCTGACTTAGGTAGGTATCAATTTAAGAGTTTTTAATGTTTCGGTTCTTGATAAAAAAAAGTAAGGGTTGCCATAAACTAGCTTTCACGTCGTATGAAATTTACGAGGGATATTACGATTCTCTCGATATTGACCTCGATTCGTCAAAGAGGAAGTCGCACATCTTTGGCTCATTCGTTGCACCTGACTGAAAATTTTATAGCATATTCTTTCATAGCCGCACGAGGTGACTAAGTAAGTAGTATGTGAAAGCCTTGATTTTTTTCCGGCTGTTTACATATACAATCTACCTAATACCTTTAAACGATTCTTATATATTTATTTATATATATATTTCGGGGATCTCGGAAACGGCTCTAACTATTTCGATGTTTGCAATATGGGGGTTTTCGGGGGCGAAAAATCGATCTAGCTAGGTCTTATCTCTGGGAAAAACGCGCATTTTCGACTTTTTATATGTTTTCCGAGTAAAGCTCGGTCACCCAGATATTTGTTATAATATGCGATAATGAAGCCTACTTTGTCAGGATCGTTAGTCGTTAAACTAAACATAAACATACCATATGTAATTGGAAAAAAAAAACAATGGGTACGTGTAAATATCTGTGAATCTATAACCAAGCAAGCCTGTAAAATTGGAGATGCATTTAGTGTGCATTTATTAATTATTATAATAAAAAAAGCACAAAAACAATTTACTTAAATACAACAGTAAGTATATTATTATGTCGTGTGTCTGTTTGTGTATTAGGTATCTGTTTTAACATCGCTCAGTTCTCAATTACAAAAAAAATACAATGTAAAAAAATTAATTCATAACATTGTTTTTATTTTCCCCGACAGATAAAGTGTGTGGAAACCCGAGGCGCCAATCAGAGCGCCTGAAGAATGGTCGCTATTTCCTGAAGCGGCTCTCGCTTCCTTTCTAGCGTTTTTATATTATAGCCCCATTGGTTCGCCTTTAACTGCTCTAGTTACTTTTTAATTCAAAAATTAGAGTGTGATTGTACATAATTAAGGAAATTTATGTCACTATAATAATCAGTTAAATACGTATATATCTTAGTTTTTATATTTTTATTGTCGTAAATAATGTTGACAATCGATAAAAAAACTACGAAACATTTTTAATTTGCGGAGATATAGGCCATTTTGTTTTGAATTCTTATAGATAGGTACTAATTTTTTGTGATTTTTATTTGTGTTTTGTTTTACCTAACAAAAAAAATGTATTAGATAATTATCGTGAATACACACCATATTATGCAAAAAATGTTATTTCATCAAAACTCATTTGAAAATATCAAGTTACATTTGAAATAAATCCTAGAACGCTTTATTTATTATTCGTGCCCTTAAGCTAACAATTAATCAAACGGTAGATTAAATACATCCATTATCAATACGACAACATCCATAACATTCAATTTCGCGAGACAGGTCTATCGTATATTTTACAATATATTAATTTAGAAGGATCGCGTTTAAAACCTGAGATGAGATTTGAGCCCTTAGGTTATAATTTAGATGCTACCATAAAACGGCAGCTGCTTGGCTTAGGGGAAGTCCGGGCATAGTGAACACCTTTACCTTTGACTTGACATAACAGAAAAATTTAACGAGGAAGAAATGAAAAAAGTATCAATAATAAGTCTTTATTTAATAATCTTTTAATTTAAAACAGCACTAGCCTCCAATGTTTAATAGTTGCTGCAATTTTGAACGAAACGTAAAAAAAGATATTTTATTCGCTTTGCCCAGGGTGCCGGGCAAAGTGAAACAGGCCCCCGGGCAAAGCAAATATTACTCATAAAATCTTAGTGAACTTAATAACTAAGTGAATATTAATCAACATAAGATCATTTCAATAATATTAATTAGAAAAAGCTGTCACAAGTAACTTTTGATATATTTTCACTGATTTCATAAGCATAAGTCTTCACGGCATTTCTGAAGACATTTTAACACAGCGAATCCACGTTCTGATAGCCATATATCTATACATTTCCATAACATCTGTTAGCCAGGAGTCATTATCGATCTTTTTTTGATATTTATATACCATCTGTAACAAAATATTATCATTAAAAAAAATTACCTAATAAATTCAAAGTGAACACGCTATCCGCTTTGCCCGATCCACTTTGCCCATTCAGTCAGTTAAAGAAATTAAGAATTAAAAAAAATAACCTTTGGATTGTTTTAAAAGAAATGCGTTGTAAAAGGAAGATACTTTAATAAGCAATAGAAGCATCTTGAATTAAAATTCGAGATAATTACTATGACAAAATAACATACAATGTACTTACCTTTCAAAATCGAATATTTTGCACTAAAAACACATTTTGACTCCTCACCGACGATGCTCACAGCGACCGCTCCCTGTGACGCTTGCCGCTCATAGAGCGAAGGATCTTGAACATTATATAGGCGCGTGGTGCGACAAAGTCGACTAGTTTAGGATTG
Source organism: Cydia amplana (assembly GCF_948474715.1). Classification (NCBI taxonomy): domain Eukaryota; kingdom Metazoa; phylum Arthropoda; class Insecta; order Lepidoptera; family Tortricidae; genus Cydia; species Cydia amplana. Next base: position 10,502,683 of record NC_086070.1, on the reverse strand, counting down.
GGAGCCCGAATTCGCTTTGCCTGGGGTGTTCGCTTTACCCGGACTTCCCCTATGTTAAGATCTGCAAAGTGATTACCGGGAAAAGATGTTTGATAAACTGGCCACTTATCAATTGGCCAGGGGCCTGATTGCCGGGGGGACGGGCAAAAACGAAACTTATATTGGCTGAATAAAATCGTCTGGATATAGCGACATTGTTCTTCCAAATTAGCATCGGTGTGTGAAGCAATAATGGAGTGGAATTTAACACCGTCTGCTGCTTATCACCGGTCTGGTTTAGGGAGGAGGTATTTAAAATATAAGTAATTTTATGTTCTGTTTCGATAGTATATACTCGTAGTTAATTAAAACATTTCACCGAACAAGATTATTTATTTTATTACTGAGCTCGTGTTTAGTAGTATTGGGACATTAGTGTACCTACAAAATATCTACCACTTATATGTTACATATTACATGGACTGCTAAAATAATAATCATTACTTTTTCTGCTAAAGTACTGGTTAAGTTCTTGTTAGGTACTTAAAAAAAGTGGAATTATGTTTTTAATTTACATTGTAATGTCATTAGGGATAGAGTACTATGCACTAGCTATAAAAAATAAAACCGTCCCAGAGCACATTTCCGTACATATATTCGCTATACACGACTCTCATACCTTACCTACTACGTAGCTCGTAGGATAATTAGTCAGGATTGCTGCCGTATTCGAACTTCAAGATATTCACAAGAGACGACACGTACTAGATCCATTCTAGATACGTTATAGTTTAGATTTTAACTAGTTCTCTTTTGCAGCGCAATTCGGGCAACCAATGTCACTTTTACGATAGATCGTGTTAGATATCTATTAGATGTGAATTAGATCTTTAAGTAATATCTTGTAGAAAACGTTCTCCGACGAAGTATCTCCAGAATCGCGGAAATGTCAAATTTGACAGGTTAGATCTTAAACATATCGTTATTGTATCTTGGCGATGTCTAATAGATACCTATTACAAAATCCGAATCGGGCCCATAGTGACTTTTTGATAACGCAGCTGAGGGCCTACCGCGAACCACGTTCGACGTATTGCCTCCCTGTCACACTTACGTGCAAATTTACAAGAGCGACAGAGAGGCAATACGTCGAACGTGGTTCGCGGTAGGCCCTCTGACTCTGAGACGTGTTGTTTTGTTCGCTTTCATTTCGGTATAATTCAATTATTTTTTTACTAAGCTTAGCGGTTGAGTCTGTTCGGAAAGAGAAGAGTCGTGGAATGTATTGGGCCCCAGACATTCCACGACTCTTCTCTTTCAGCACAGACTATAATAGATTTAATACAGTTACAGTTATTCCAAATAAACATGCCGAAATTAAATAATGTAAATCAGCATTCAATCTTCATTACAATGTTAATCTCACAATAATACATAATTGTGTTTACCGGAATCGTTATTCAAAAACCAATTTGGTTTGGAGGCTATTTCAGTGGGAAATAAATCGGATAACCGATTTATTACAGGGCATTTGCGATTTATGACCCACGCTTGTATTGAATTTCGGTTATGAGCGTTTCCCTGGATGATGTAGCGGCTCGGATATTCATTTTCTTCGAGGAAAAACAATACGGAAAACGTTGAACCGTCATTTATTATCATTATTTACTTTGAAAGGCCCTTAATGGGCTGGTTTATCTTAAAAAAATAAGTAGGTAATATATATCTTATCTAAAAAATACCTTTGATTGTTAAATATTTTGTAATAATTTTATACTAACGATTTATACTTTAATTTACTTTTTTGGTTTATGCAACAATTTTGTTTCTTTTGGTATATTATTTGTATTATGTTTTATTTCAGTGTAAGTTAATTAATATTATAATATTTAAAAATACAAGTCATTTAGAACGAATGAAAACAATGCGTGTTTTCAGTCAGATAAATAATCTCTTTGCTTGTATATTTAAACATTTTATAGATTTAAAGAAATTTTTACCAGTACTAACACCACTACATACATAACACAATACACACAAACACATAATACATAATGTTAATACATGTACAGAAACAAATAAAGACAATTGGATAGACGTAACAACAGGCGGTCTTATCGCTTAAGAGACTTCTTCCAGACGTCCTTTGGGTTCCGGAGACAGTAAAATTAGAACATGCACACATATAAAAGTCGAGCTGAATATTACTAAACAACACAAAACATTAATATGAATACACGTACATAAATAAGTATAGTATTCAACTACTTAGTGAGAAATAATTTAGATATCTACATAAACCACTTGGCTTATGTATCTCAATTATTTCTCCCTAGGTGCTTAAATAGATTACGAAAACTTTTTTCTTTAAAATACTAATCTCTGAGATCGACAAATTAAGGGCTTAATTATAATCTATATATATAAATGCAAGTGTCCTGACTGACTGACTGACTGACTGATTCATCAACGCAGAGCCGAAACTACAAAAGATAGAAAGTTGAAATTTGCACACTAGGTTGCATTTATAAAGTGTACAAGAGATAAGAAGCGATTTTGAAAAATTCAACCCCTAAGGGGGTTAAAAAGGGGATGAAAGGTTGTATGGGGAACAAGTTTTATTTTAAGCTAAGAATTTGAAACTTTGTAAAAATGTATTATATTAAAAAACAAGAAAACTAATTTCAGCGTTTTTGAAAATTCATCCCCCAAGGTGGTGAAAAAGGGGTTAAAATTTTGTATGGTGATCAAATATTTTTGTGAGTGTGGGACTTGAAACTTTGCATGTGGGGATATTATTATAAGACAGGAAAAGTAATTTCAGCGTTTTTGAAAATTCATCCCCTAACAGGGTTAAAAAGGGGTTGAAAGTTTGAATCCATTACAAATGCTTTGAAACTTCTTAGAAAGGCATAATAGCCGATTACAAAAAAAAAGTAATAGCAACGTTTTTGGAAATTCAACCCCTAAGGGGGTTAAAAATGGGATGAAAGTTCGTCTTGGGGTGCAAATTTTATTTTGATCTAGGAACTTGAAACTTTGCAGAAAGGTATTAAATTAAAATACAAGAAAACTAATTTCATCGTTTTTGAAAATTCATCCCCCAAGGTGGTGAAAAAGGGGTTGAAAGTTTGTATGGAGATCAAATATTTTTGTGAGTGTGGGGCTTGAAACTTTGTATATGGGGATATTATTATAAGACAGGAAAAGTAATTTCAGCGTTTTTGAAAATTCATCCCCTAACAGGGTTAAAAAGGGGTTGAAAGTTTGAATCCATTACAAATGCTTTGAAACTTCTTAGAAAGGCATAATAGCCGATTACAAAAAAAAGTAATTGCAACGTTTTTGGAAATTCAACCCCTAAGGGGGTTAAAAATGGGATGAAAGTTCGTCTTGGGGTGCAAATTTTATTTTGATCTAGGAACTTGAAACTTTGCAAAAGGGTGTTAAATTAAAATACAAGAAAACTAATTTCAGCGTTTTTGAAAATTCATCCCCTAAGGTGGTGAAAAAGGGGTTGAAAGTTTGTATGGATATCAAATATTTTTTCGAGCGCGGGACTTGAATCTTTGCATTTGGCGATATTATTAGAAGACAGGAAAAGTAATTTCAGCGTTTTGTAAAATTCATCCCCTAACAGGGTTAAAAAAGGGTTGAAAATTCGTATAGGGTTCAAATTTTATTTTAAGCTAAGAACTTGAAACTTCGTAAAAAGATATATTTTTAATATGCAAGAAAACTAATTTCAGCGTTTTTGAAAATTCATCTCCTAAGGTGGTGAAAAAGGGGTTGAAAGTTTGTATGGATATCAAATATTTTTTCGAGCGCGGGACTTGAATCTTTGCATTTGGGGATATTATTAGAAGACAAGAAAAGTAATTTCAGCGTTTTGTAAAATTCATCCCCTAATAGGGTTAAAAAGGGGTTGAAAGTTCGTATAGGGTTCAAATTTTATTTTAAGCTAGGAACTTGAAACTTTGTAAAAAGTTATTAAATTAAAATACAAGAAAATTAATTTCAGCGTTTTTGAAAATTCATCCCCCAAGGTGGTGAAAAAGGGGTTAAAATTTTGTATGGTGATCAAATATTTTTGTGAGTGTGGGACTTGAAACTTTGCATGTGGGGATATTATTATAAGACAGGAAAAGTAATTTCAGCGTTTTTGAAAATTCATCCCCTAACAGGGTTAAAAAGGGGTTGAAAGTTTGAATCCATTACAAATGCTTTGAAACTTCTTAGAAAGGCATAATAGCCGATTACAAAAAAAAAAGTAATAGCAACGTTTTTGGAAATTCAACCCCTAAGGGGGTTAAAAATGGGATGAAAGTTCGTCTTGGGGTGCAAATTTTATTTTGATCTAGGAACTTGAAACTTTGCAGAAAGGTATTAAATTAAAATACAAGAAAACTAATTTCATCGTTTTTGAAAATTCATCCCCCAAGGTGGTGAAAAAGGGGTTGAAAGTTTGTATGGATATCAAATATTTTTTCGAGCGCGGGACTTGAATCTTTGCATTTGGCGATATTATTAGAAGACAGGAAAAGTAATTTCAGCGTTTTGTAAAATTCATCCCCTAACAGGGTTAAAAAAGGGTTGAAAATTCGTATAGGGTTCAAATTTTATTTTAAGCTAAGAACTTGAAACTTCGTAAAAAGATATATTTTTAATATGCAAGAAAACTAATTTCAGCGTTTTTGAAAATTCATCTCCTAAGGTGGTGAAAAAGGGGTTGAAAGTTTGTATGGATATCAAATATTTTTTCGAGCGCGGGACTTGAATCTTTGCATTTGGGGATATTATTAGAAGACAAGAAAAGTAATTTCAGCGTTTTGTAAAATTCATCCCCTAATAGGGTTAAAAAGGGGTTGAAAGTTCGTATAGGGTTCAAATTTTATTTTAAGCTAGGAACTTGAAACTTTGTAAAAAGTTATTAAATTAAAATACAAGAAAATTAATTTCAGCGTTTTTGAAAATTCATCCCCTAAAGTGGTGCAAAAGGGGTTGAAAATTTGTATGGATATCAAATATTTTTTCGAGCGCGGGACTTGAGTCTTTGTATTTGGGGATATTATTAGAAGACAGGAAAAGTAAGTTCAGCGTTTTGTAAAATTCATCCCCTAACAGGGTTAAAAAGGGGTTGAAAGTTTGTACGGGTATCAAATTTTATTTTAAGCTAGGAACTTGAAACTTCGTAAAAAGGTATTAAATTAAAATACAAGAAAACTAATTTCAGCATTTTTGAAAATTCATCCTGTAAGGTGGTGAAAAAGGGGTTGAAAGTTTGTATTGATATCAAACATTTTTTCGAGCGCGGGACTTGAGTCTTTGTATTTGAGGATATTATTAGAAGACAGGAAAAATAATTTCAGCGTTTTGTAAAATTCATCCCCTAACAGGGTTAAAAAGGGGTTGAAAATTTATACGGGTATCAAATTTTATTTTAAGCTAGGAACTTGAAACTTCGTAAAAAGGTATTAAATTAAAATACAAGAAAACTAATTTCAGCGTTTTTGAAAATTCATCCTGTAAGGTGGTGAAAAAGGGGTTGAAAGTTTGTATTGATATCAAACATTTTGTCGAGCGCGGGACTTGAATCTTTGGATTTGGGGATATTATTAGAAGACAGGAAAAGTAGTTTTAGCGTTTTGTAAAATTCATCCCCTTACAGGGTTAAAAAGGGGTTGAAAATTTGTACGGGTTTCAAATCTTATTTTAAGCTATGAACTTGAAACTTCGTAAAAAGGTATTAAATTAAAACTGAAAAAAACTAATTTCAGCGTTTTTGAAAATTCATATCTGAAGGTGGTGAAAAAGTGGTTGAAAGTTTGTATGGAGATCAGATATTTTTGTGAATGCGGGGCTTGAATTTTTGTACAGAGGCATTTATTAGAATACAAGAAAAGTAATTTCAGCGTTTTTAAAAGTACATCCCTTAAAAGGGTTAAAAAGGGGTTGAAAGTTTTTATGGGGTTCACATTTTATTTTAAGCTAGGAACTCGAGACTTCTTAAAAAGGTATTTTATTAAAAGAGAAGAAAACTTATTTCAGCGTTTTTCAAAATTCATCTCTCAAAGTGGTGAAAAAGGGTAAAAAATTTGTATGGAGATCAAACATTTTTGTGAGTGCGGGGCTTGAATCTTTGTAAAATGGCATTTTATTAAAATACGAGAAAAGTAAATTCAGCGTTTTTAAAATTCATCTCTTAAAGGGTCGAAAGGGGGTTGAAAGTTTGTAAAGTTGCAAACAAACTTGAAACTTCGTAAACAGGTATTTCATCAAAAGAGAAGAAAACTAATTTCAGAGTTTTTGATAATTCATCCCCATGGTGGTGAAAAAGGGGTTGAAGATTTGTATGGAGGTCAAACATTCATTTGAGTGCGGGACTTGAATCGTTGTAAACTTTGTATATGGGCATATTATTAAAATACAAGAAAAGTAATTTCAGCGTTTTTAAAAATTCATCCCCTATAATGGTTAAAAAGGTGTTGAAAGTTTGTATAGGGTTCAAATTTTATTTAAAGCTAGGAACTTCAAACTTCGTAAATAGGTAGTTAAGTAGTAGGTTTTATTAAATAGAGGACATGAAAATCTTCTGGTTGAGAGGGATTATATCGAGAACAATTTTATTCAGTTAGGGGCTTGAAGCTTCGTAGGTTGTGAAAGACAAGTATCATGCGTTGTAATATTAATAATTAACAAATGATTAACCGTCCTACTGCGATCTTTTGTTGCATAATGTTCTAAGCTAATGTAGAATATATAACCACCAATATACAAATCCACGCGTACGAAGTCGCGGGCAACAGCTAGTATATGTATATATCTATGAAAAGTTCCGGGAATTAGCTGCGGGGCCTGCTGAAGTGTCAGACATTAATCATTCAGCGTTCTCGCGAAAAAGGCATTTCATAAAAATATATTAAAAGTTTCCTCCTCGTCATACTTACATTCGCTCGCCTTGTATGTTAATTCGTGACCATAAAAATTTGATATTTCTCGCTTTACGTCAGCGCGCCAATTTTGAGGATGTTTAATAATAAAACCTTTTTGTATTCTTATCTAACATGACTATACAGTATGTATCAAAACGAAAGGCTAAGAAAGAGACCTGTTAATGTTTAGGTCATACTGAGCAACTTTTACTATGGGACCAACCCCGAAAACGCGGAAAAAAAATTGGATGTTTTGTCATACATTTTGCTGGTCTGATGTTGAAATTTACTATGGGAGAGGCAATTTTTTTTCCGCGATTTCGGGGTTGGTCCCATAGTAAAAGTTGCTCAGTATGACCTAAACATTAATGGGTCTCTTTCTTTGCCTTTCGTTCTGATACATACTTTATAAAATACTAGTTCTTACCCCCGACTTCATTCGTGTAAAATTTAGATTGTCTGCGTATGGAATGTTAAGTAGTGGATACAAACCTACGGCGTTATTAATAAACGTCTGCTAAGTTAATCAGCTGTTGATCGTCGTTTGTCCCTCTCTATGGCATAACGACAGATAGGGACAAACGACGATCATCAACTGATTAAGTTAGCAGCTGTTTATGAATAACGCCACTGTAGATCTAGCTTTGACGGTTGTTTATAAGACGGGCATAACCACGGCATAACGATAAACAAATCTCAATCAATGATTTAGGTTCGTAACAGGGAATGGTCACAATTTGAACAGCGGGAAAATAAAAACAAATCCAATTGAATACGAATTTCACAATCCAGTAGATAAAAAGAATCTTTACACCATATTATGCCTACTACTCAAAGAGTCACATCACATATTCTCCCGCGTGCCTAATTATGAACCCGTTAACAATGTTGCAATTCAATTTTGTGTTGGCAAACTAGGCAACCTTAACTTCACCGTTGGTGCCCAACTTCGCCTAAGTAAAATAATAAGATGACAAGTTTACCAATAAATAGAGATGTGTACCTAAAAACATTTTAAATTAAAAATTACTACCCTAACTTCGCCATCCATCCCCAACTTCGCTTAGTATTTATTTAGGTTAGGTTTGTAAAAATTATACTGATCAATAAGTTATAAACTTTCAGTTCATATTCACCGTCACATCATAAAACAATGAAAGTGGAAATACATGTACTTCATTTACCATAAAATAAAGTACAGATTATGCACAACGCTTCGCATTAGAGCTGACCTCTTGGGATAACGTAGTACTCTCTGAAGCCCTTGGGAGTGTTGCGGTAACACTGCGCTGCTAGAACCAAAGGGTGTAATTTATTAATCCAGTCATGTCAGTTACGACCTTTAATGAAAATAGAGTACAATGGCCTCGAAGTATCCAGTTAGTAGTCCCGGGATAATACGACCTATTAGCAGAGCTCTTACTCCGCAGTCAATTCTTTAGCGGTCGTTCGGGAAAGTTCGCTAATGAGACTGTGTTTACTTTCGGACGAATGTGACAAACTGCATTAAACAGTAGGGATTATTGATGCTGAGACACAAATTGTTTAATACTTTTGAAGTAAAGTTGATTTGGCGAGCAATATACAGCAATATAGAGCAATAACAGCTGTTTCTTTTTTTTGACCCAGCTCCTATTCTTAATTAAAATATTTTGGTGTCTTTTAGATTCACTTCCCTCGCAACAGCTTAAAGAAAGTTATCTAAGACTTCTCTTTATATCAATCTGCTGATGCCAATAAGGGATTTATATTTGTAATTTCTTATTTACATCAATCTGCTGATGCCAATAATTTGTAATTTATTATTTAAACGAAAATGGTAAGATATCGAATTTGAACCGTTGTGAGACATACTAACATTGAATAATTTTACGGTTTAAAACAAGTGAGTCTAAACCGTAAAATTATTCAATGGTAAGATATCGTTAGTGATAAATAATACTGTATAATACATTTTTCTATCTTGACAATAAATATATTGACTTGTTTGCGTTCTGACTAATATTCTACGTGATACTTGCGGGAAAGATTTATCGCGTGGCATTAATCCCGCATACCTACATATGTTGGACATCAGGAACACTCAGGAAGAATCAACTCAGCTCACATATTTCCGCGATTTTTCCACGTCTCATTTGTTACTTGGCCCCAACTTTTGTACTACGTGACAAAAATACCGATGCACCGCTGTTCGATTGCAACATCGTGAATGATATTTTTATTGATAGTTAATAACAATAATAAGAGAATCATCAAAAAAGGAACAGAGACAGTAATTAATTTAATGTTTTGCTCTACGTTCTTAGCTAATGCCCGATTTGCATAGATGCTCGATTGACGATACTTAGATTTTACTGGTTCTTTATAAATGCTTCTGAAAATACGCGTTTTACTTACGAAGCAGCAAAAGAATTCTGTCATTTAAACGACCCCATTTGACCCCCCCGCCCCCCTAAAACCATCAAAAACTTATGCTTCGAATGACCCCGTTTCCTCCTACGTCATGCTACCATCATCCGATATCCAGAACCCCCCCCCCCCAATTTGAAATAACGTAATTTATGAATAGCCCCTTTGGTAATGCGAGCCATTCAGGTTTATTTTATTTTACTGCTATGGATATTTTTACTCGGTTACAATCACAGTCGCAGCACGTGACCGTTTTGTTCGGGATGTGGCCGTACGTTGCCGGCGAGTTACGATATGTCCCGGACCGTTCCATTGTCCCTAGTCGAATCATTACCTCTGCTATGTGATAAGAATCTATGATTCAGTAAAATGTTTCAATTTGAACCAAATACAATTGGTTTGGATTTGCATTGTTTTTATTATATTACAAAATATAAACAAACCTGCACTATTCGTTTACAAATATACTGTTATTTCATAAATCATTAAACAACAAAACGTAAATATGGACCATAAGTAGGTACGTAAAATTAAAAATAATATAGTATACATAAGAGAAACTACATGCAATAATGCATAATATTATTTGGGTTATGTAGCATAATTTCGAAAATCAAAAATCCTAAGTACGAAATACCTATAGACAGAACATCGATAATCAAATTGTCTAATGTACGAAATTACTAAAGATGCATGTCTTACGGTTAGTTAACCTATGTTTTAAATGTCTAAAGTACAATACTGCTAGTGCACGACAAATACTAACGACCTTTTTTCCTACGTCCAGTTGACCTAAGTTTAAAATGTATAAATTGCGGAATTTCTAACGACATGTGTCCTACGTTTAGTTGACCTCAGTTTAAAAAGTCTAACGTACGAAACTGATAATTTTATTTAATATCACGACTTTTGGTCCATGAAGTGTAAAAAGTGACGTCACTTTTGACTCTGACATATCCGATCCATATCGTTTCTATATCTAATATTTGACGTACCCTAAAGTTCGAATAAGGCTGTAAATGAATAGGTAGGTTAGGTTCGTTAGGTAGCTTCAGATGCCCGAAAGGCAAACCGCCCAGAAAAAAGAGCTAGCATAGCGCGCGTAGTAGTAGGTAAGTACCTAATGCCATTAGGCATACGCAGCTATTTTGAACACTAGACATATTGACTTTCGAAGTAGGTATTGTCATTAGGCATTTTGTACAAAGGAATTTTGATTTTCGGAAACGAGATCGTTCGGTTAAAAGTGTACCTATTTAATAAAAGTTATTTATCAAGAACTTTATCAGCTACTATAATTATAATTTTATAATACACCCGTGAACCCGCAATATTGGTACATGTTCACCAAAACGATATGTAAGATGTTTCACATATACAATGATCTACAAATAACATAAAACAAGCAACAACGATTGTACTCCGGGAGTGCCGATAGAAGTGAAAACTCACCTCACTATGTTACCGACGCCCGGTAACACGATACATAAGTTTAGCGGAGGTATTCTATTTATTTATTATATATTATCATTCTCAAATAAGATCACGCTTTGTTATTGACATGTTTATTTACATACTACCATGACAACGTCAAATTATTTGAACATAGGTAGAGTCTTGAAAAGGAGTCCGCAACATAAATGTCAAATAACATTGAGTTTTTCTTTATTGATTTAAATGCCATTTAAATTATGAGTGGCCACCTTACGGGGCTTACGGTCACGTGATCGCCTTACGCCCCTTACGGTCACGTGATCGCATTACGCTGCTCGAGTTTATAATTTTTTCCCCACCTCAAAAAGTGCCCAGCGCCGCTAAAGAAGTTTTCACTTAAAAAAACTTTGTATTTTACCCCTAGTGGCAACCAAAGCGCCAATCGCTACTATAAGCCAATTTAAATAGCAAATTGACAATGCCCATATTTTTTACACGTATTTCAAGAACAGAAAAATAAAATACAACAATTTAAGTGTAAGCATTTAGGTGAGCAACATATGGCACATGAAAATTCTCAAATGTAGTTGTCGTTATTGAAAATTAATACGACAAGCAACCTCATCTTATTCTTTTTTGCCCAGTGTTACAATATATAGTGTTATAATATATTACAAATTAAGTGTAAAAGAGTTAACGTTTTTTACCTCGGAGACCGTTGGCGGCGTGTGCAAGGAAAATTAAAATAAAGCTCTAAACTAGAGAACAAGTTTCACTGCGTCTGCGAACGCGGCTGTCGTAAAAAGCGCAGCCGACACGGCGACGTATTGCCAGACGGTTTTATTCCAACTGAATTTGAAAAAAGAACTACTAAAGAAAAAAATATCGCTTTTTTTTTCACCAAAACCAAGGCGGCCAGTTACAAAGTGAGGGTTACTTCCCATCAGTTTAAAGTTCTTTAACCATAAAGTTGTGAAGGTTGTAACAGCCTGCCTTACTCAGTGTAAAGTTTCTCTATAGTTTTGCAGTTAATAACATTGGCGTTTTTATTTATTTCGCTTACGTTTTATATACCTACCTACGTGGCTTTTAAGAGCTCATCAACGTGAACACTAGCACCATTGCTAAATAATCGTGATTATTTAAATGTAACGACAGGTATTTGAAAAAGGGGGCCCCTTAATTTTAGATGAAGGTGCTGAGCTTCTGGTGGAAATTTTATACGTGTGCCTACCTATATCATAATGAGTAGGTAATTCAGTTAATGTAAAATGAATACTGTGACCCTAGTGACAAAGGGACAGCTTAGGTGTAGAAGGGCATAAGTGTTACGTGGAACTTACACCCTTTTACACCTGCGCTGCCCGAGACTTGTATATCCCTTATTCACTAGGGCCACAGAATTTATTTTATAGCAGCATTCAATTGAATGAAGGAATTGAATAAGTATAGGTATTATAGACCATATTTAATAAAAAGTGTTGCGTTTATAACTTCTCAAGTACCTAATATTTACGTCATCGTGGCTTAAATATCGAAAATTAGTGTTCGCTCACAGTTGGTGCTCGAAAAGCCCGTATTAAAACTTTGGCGGACCCACGCAACTCGCCGCTCGGCTCGATGCGTTATTAAATGGCGGGCAAGCAAAAAGGCTGACATGAAATGTTTAACACCCATCATTAACGCCTTTAAATATACCGATGAGAATGTACAAGATTTAATAATGTATGGAATATTAATTTGAAGGTCTATTCTTGAGTCTGCAAAATAAGGTGTATAGAGATATTAAAAATATTGGTTAAATGGTTACCTATCGCTAATTATAGTTGGTCAAAACAATTTGTCAGTCAGTATGAACCAGGAAAACTATACTAATCCTTTTCTTTTGGATGCTAGTGCTAGTGTAAGCCAAAAATAATATGTTTCTCTATGTCTATGTTTGAAATGACACAGTCCTTTGACAAACTATAGTCAGCGCTACCGCATGATTGATGTTACGTTTCTTTGGATAAATTGATTGAATACATTTTAATGTGGCAAATGTAGATTCAAAATATTGAAGTGGTTGTCGATAATGCAGCTCCGAGCTATGCAAATAGACAGATGTCTAAGGTCAAGCCTAAGGGATAAGTATGCTGTCATTGCAGAATTTAATGGAGTCGAACCACAACAATGCGCAAGTTATTGCGCATTTATTATTTATGTTTTTATTTACAAAAGTCGTCTATTTAAGCAGTTTTTATAAGCTGTCTATTTTTTGAACCAACATATATCATTAAAGAATAAATGAAATTTTGTTCAAAATCAAGGTTTAAAATACCTAAAATTTGCCTTTATAATGAGATTACAATTACTCGTCCGTTAAGTTCATAAATCCGTATTTTTGCAATTGCATTATTACGTTAGCTATTAGCAAGTTGCAAATTATCTTCACGGCGCTAGGCCATGCGTGGGCGCAGGCGCCAGCCTCAGCGGCACAAACGACTAACCACACATCAAAAGTATGTTTGATTTATAAACCTTGGGTACCTATATTGCGCGCCAAGCGAGCAATTCGTAAAGTAATTATGACCTCAAACGGTATTGTAAAATGAAATTGATGCAATTACTGAGCGCCTACATCGCGAGGAACTTTAATTGGAAACCATTTCTTAGAACATTTGGTTGTTATTCTATACCTGCCTGCGGCTTTTATACAAGTTACTGCGGAGGCGTTCTTGTTGAAGCGTCAGATGTCACATATGTACGCAAATTTTAATAATAGTTCGTAGTATTTTACATTTCTATTTATTTGTATAATTATATTATACCAACAAATCATGCTTGCTTTATCTTTCTTAGGTATGTTTAAATTTTAAGGTTGTCGTACACATACAGTGTAAAAAAATAAAATCCTGAAATAAAATTTTAGAAAAAAAGTCGTTTAAGCATATTATGTTTTCAGTTACTAACATTGTCGGTAATTTAATCAACTAGCCTATTTTATACTGACCATAACAATTATCTGCAATGAAAAAATTAGGGAAAATGACAATAAACATAATATAAACAACCGGCCAAGTGCGTGTCGGAACACGCATAATGATTACAAATATCCATACAAGCTTATCAAGGGCATATCGTCGTGGCAGTTACGTTGTTTTAATAAAATAATAACTTTTTGAACAAAATCTCATTGATGGCTCTACCAATCATGTACGAAATATTTTTTGTGGTACAAGTTATATTATTCTCCGATCTTTTAAAATATATTTTGTACGCCTGATTCAAAAGTTAAGAGGGGGGTCAAAACAACCCCTTTAGGCCAAAGCCCTTCAGAGCAATTACATAATTCCAAAAGTAGGTATTCACTAAACCATAAATCGCACATGCGTGGCGTTTCGGTTACGGAACTCTAAAAAGACACAACATAATATGCCAGAAAGTGTTCGCCTTTTATGTCAGTAGAGCTTCTGAGTTGGCTTCACAATCGAGCTTAATACATCGCTGTCCACGTTTGAACTGAAGCGTACATCCATCGAGTCGATTCAGCAACAAAAATAGAGCCGCACAAAGCTAACTGGTTTCAGTTTCGGTTTTTACTAAGGCTATAAAGTGATAACCTTATAGGTATGTATTTTCCTATAACTATGTAAAAATACATTTGGGTTTTGCACTTTGATGTTGTTTAGGTACAAACCTACTGATATATATTACTCACACTTTGCATTATTTTTTACCTCCATAGACACATAATTAAATACCCACGCTTTTAAAATTAGCAGAAAGTTCCACAACGAACAATAGCCAAGAATTGCAAACGGCTAGAACACAAGCCAAATTCGGTATCGATGAAAAATTTTAGTATCTGTCGATCTCTACCGCGTAATAGGTGGTAGCGGGAGCCATTAATCACGACAGTCGGGTTAAGCGGAGGAAATGCCCGTAAATAGCTGAATGCAAAACACGGCAGTTGTCTGCTCATCAATCAATAGGCGACGCGAGGGCTTAGATACCGGTAGCGAGCGAGCGAGACGCTGGACCACAGAACATTATTAAAGAGGTTAGAATGGCTATCGCGCGCAGTTAGTATCGGAACCGGTGTCGCCGCTCGTTCCTCTCCACATTTACTAACACTCGCTCAACGGTAGTAAAATCTTGTGTGCCTGGTGAATGGATACGCCTCTAGACAGATTTGATGTCTGGCTTCTTAATCTGAAGGTTAAGTGGCGCAAAAAGGCATGTTTACTTCGTTTTCGGTCAGCGCGGGCGAGTAGCATGCGAGCGTTTGCTCAAAACCGGCGGCAACACGTACCCTGCTCGCATCGCCATTCTAACTTGTTCTGTGCGCTGGACCACGTTTTGAAAGAAACCGATTATAAAACTGATTATCAACAACTTTTAGAATCATCATTAAATTATGAACAAAGTTATTAATTTAAAGTGTTCCTAAGTGTTAAATATGTTGTTGTTGCAGTCAATTAACATTTGGCCACGTTTCCCGGTTGAGTTTTTATGCACCCATTATATATAGGTAGGGGTGTAAGAGTTTAAAAAAAATATTTGAAACTTTTATTGCCGACAGGATTTCCCCCCAATGTCTTGCCTTTTAGCTATCGTAGAGTTGATATAATTATTATGTTAAGTTAATATACAGGTATTTATCCTCGAAAAATATAAACGGAATTAAAGTTAATAAAGCTTATTAAAATATCCATTCAATAAGTGCATAATTAATTGAATTCTATTTTTACACATTTTATTTCTTGTCGAGCGACAGCTACGTTGTACAATGAATTTCAATTTGTTTTAGCGGTAAGGGAATACAACACTTGATGCGTTCCATGAAAACCATATTTGGAATTTCTACGTATATATATGAGTGTTCTATTAAAGTGGCGTGTTATAACAGATGACATACTGTCCACACTGCGGATAAACGCCGACTGACACGACCACCAATCAGTTCCCGGAAACACAATCCTGGGAAACAATACTGACGAAGCCATTTTCACAAATACAGAATGCAGCAAAAATATACAGTATTCCAATATCATAGGCTGGTCACGTTTAAATGAATGCGTTTCAAAAAGCTAAAATCGAACAAGGTTAGAAAACTGTTTCTGCTTACTCAGTTACTATTTACTTATGCAAAGTTTGGTTCATTTTATAGACCCAACAGCGTAGCACGGGTTATAAAATATTAAGCTGAACTAGTTTCACATGACCTCCCTCACCGCTCTTATTAGATACATGGATAGGATCTCAATAAGGTACTCTTTGTGTCTCGTAAGCTCCATGTATATTGGGCAAGTTTTCTCAATTGCTAGTATAGGCACGTAGCGCATAGACGACATCCGTGTGGCTACTACTTTTTCCACACTGATTACATATGCACAGAATTTCCTCAACACTACAATTCGAACAAAATGTAAGCTATTTGTGTAACGATTTGACATCTACATTGTCGCACAATCATTTTAGTCAGACACAGGATGAATTCTGCATCATTTCGGATGTCGTTTATTGCTTTAGACTGCAATGTTTACTGTTCTTTAAAGAATATTTTACTTCAATATTCCCATCATTTAACAATGTTGAAATCTTGAATATACCACTTCTTCGAAGTTATGATTGCCGACACTAATTCTATTATTTACATACTAATGTAGAATTAAGGCTACGTAATATTCATACTACGGGTTCTGATCGGTGACCAGTCTGGCAATTAACAGATACGGTTAATTAAAGAGAAACGCTG
Source organism: Cydia amplana (assembly GCF_948474715.1). Classification (NCBI taxonomy): domain Eukaryota; kingdom Metazoa; phylum Arthropoda; class Insecta; order Lepidoptera; family Tortricidae; genus Cydia; species Cydia amplana. The sequence continues at coordinate 10,486,189 of NC_086070.1, read as the reverse complement.
CAGCGAGGACCGCTCCATTAGCCTTGTCATTCCCTTTATTTCGATACGACTTGACGCCATTATCTTTTAATCTCGACGGGCTGACTTTGAGTCCTTTCAAAATGTAAATCGAATGTCCCAATATCTCCGTCACATTCGAAGATTTTATGTCTTAAAGTAATTTGCCTCACTACGGACCAATCAACGGATTTTGATAAGATTGTGTAAATTAAGCGGAGGAATGCTGTCGACCTGTTAGTTTTGAAGTTTCACCTTAATTCCGGAGGTTTGTTACATTAGCATATTTAGCATCATAATTTGAGGCTGAGTTATAGCGTGTGACACATTTACACCGTTTTAGAGCTTTTTGCATTTCAATTACATTTTATTGTGTGCACTTAAATCCTTTCATTATGATATTTACCTTGTACGATTCTTGTCTATTACATTGTATCATATGTTAATTTTGAAGATAAAAGCCCGATTTCATTTTGAGTATTAATTTATAGAAGCTTAAAGGTCAACCATTTTAACAGAGGTCTGTTTTATAATGATTTTTATTTACAATACAAAACTTTTTATTGTTGATTGTTTTTAACGGCTTTCAAAATGAAGTAGATCCGACTTTATTGACGAAGCGAACACTAAGCGGGAGCAAAGCGTCTCTGTTTTAGATTTTTCTTGTTAGTTATCGATTGTCGAATCAGCTTTAGGTTTTTTTTTTAATGGCGGAACCTAAAGATTTGGAGCTTAGTTTAAGGTATATAGCAAACCTGATTATACCGATTGTTCCGGATCGTTACTTTTATGCAGTTCATTATAACTATGATTAAGAAGGATAGTGGACGACCGCTTCTGCAAAGTTGCCCCAATAAAGCAAACAATGTATGTACAATTCTTAAAAAAAAAGAATACTTGTAAACACATTTGTAAACGAATAATGTTATATAGATACACAAGGTCTACAAATGATACGCTCATAAGATCACCTCGCAAATTTAGAACCAAATCATACGTCCTGTTATTCGTTTCCCCTCATGCGCTATTGTGCAAGCTGCGAATGACCTCTTCAGCATAAAGCATAACTGCTAGGGATGCGCGTGCGCCGGGAGGGGTGACCGGTTTGAAATTAGAACGTTTTTTATTCGTTATTCGGCCTTTGTCGGCGCCCGCCCGGTGCGCATGCGCTGACTCGACAAATGCGTCGAATAAGCCGTATATTATTTCATTTCCTTTTTCTGATTCTCTATTGAATTTAAGGGTAACTTTTTTGGTGCAGTTTTCTATTCACATTGAATAGACATTTTGACATAGCGTTTAGAATTAATTTGTGGTATACAAAACACTCCGCTCATTATCATATTCGATCTGATCCTCTTGTAAGATATGAATATAACTTTTTTTTATTTAGACTGAAACACACTGATGCTGAAATGAAAACCTATTACCTATTATTTCTTAAATAAATCAAGATTCCATAAATTTCATTACCCCCTAAAAAAATATTCATACTGACACAAATTTGAAAATGTCTACATATTTTTAATTTACCTACCTCCTCCAGTCAAGTTTATAAGTAAGGAAATTATAAAGAATTCTCATGATTTCCTATCTCATCTATCTATAAGGTCGTCCTTATCTCAGTAGCATCAGAGAGGTCAATATCGATTCTGTAAACCATCTCCCAAGCATTAATGAATTTAGTTTTCCTTCTGATGAGTGGAATTAGTTCATGAAAGCTGGCGCCTTTGTATCCCCCCATTTAGGAGAGAGTAAACAGAGATGGGATGGCCGAACTAGGGAGGGAGGCCGATAGTACGGCGCAAGACTTGTAACTGGCTGGTCGCGTCAACGACTGTTCGCCGCGTTCGAACGCGATGCCGCGTCTGTTTACCGAACTTTTTGAATTTGAAATTGGAATCCTATTGGAATAAAAAGTAACGATTAATATAGTACCTAGCGGATGATAATAGTGTTACCAGTGTAATAATAAACATGTAAATTTAATCGATGGTATGAAAATAAAGTGTAATTCAGTGGCAGTATGGTGGATGTTGGTGCTAATGAGTGCGATAACACTATAAATGGAAGAAACCAATTCGTGTTCTTTGTACTCGTGCATTTGCTTTTGATCGGACTAAACGGAACCAATGGTAAATAAAGTTTTATTTGAATTTTGATTTATTATTTCGGTGACGCTAAGAAATATGGGTTTACATTAAAAGTTTGCTTAGGTCGAGCTCGAGAAACAAGGAGTTGGTAGTTTATGGAGTAAAGTTTCAAGAAACCGCTTCGTTTATGTTAGAGCCGACGGAGTCGGTGCCGTTTTTATTGGAACCTTAAAATGGAGTTTAAAAACAATAGGTACAGTCTGTTCGGAAAGTGAAGAGTCGTGGAATGTAATGTAGTATGGGGACATTTTACGACTCTTCTCTTTCCGCACAGACTCTACATATCGAGTAATAGGGGATATATGTATCCCCTATTACTCGATATGTAGGGGGGATGTATGTATGTATATGTACTTTTTTTAAATAATTTCGTTCAAAAATGATACCATTGATACCTACTGGTGTGGTAGTAGGTACGGTACTGGGCGTTTTATTTTTGTTGTCCCAAACACTTTTTTACAAATTTGGGATTTTTTATGTTATTTCTACTCAGAATCACGAGCTCTTTCTATCCTAATAGGAGAAAAAAAGTGTCCTAAGGTTTTTTTTTCCATTCCGTCACCATTTTTCATAGACTTTGTATGGCGGTCGCGTAATGGAAAGATCTAAAAATGTATGGAAGTTTTGGGACACTTTTTTTCTCCTATTAGGATAGAAAGAGCTTGTGAATCTGAGTAGAAATAACATAAAAAATCCCAAATTTGAAAAAAAAAGGGTTTGGGACAACAAAAAGAAAAACGCCCTACTATCATACAATATCTATGAAAGGTGAATATTAAGTTTAATAGTATATACTAGGTACCTACTTATTTTCTTATTATTCGTTTTCTTAATCCTGAGTTGTAACTGTCTTGTTTAATTAAAAAAGACAGTGTTATTATGTACCTATTAAAATTCAAAATTACAAACCTAAGCTGTGATCATACCTACAAGTGGACATAGATCCATAATTCCATATTGTACACCTCCGTTTAGGTTGTTTCCATTAGACAGTTACCACATTCGGTTCGTAATTAAAGTACCATGGAACCAATTAACAAAATGTAGTTTCGTAGTGTGCGTTAACAACACAATGGTGCTTTTTTTATTATTTAACGTTCGTTTTAATTAGTGTTAACGCTTGCGTTAAATTGGTAAAAATTAAACGGCTACTGTTGTCGAAATCCGAATTAAAAGCATTGCAAATGCATTGGTTAAATACCTACATACCTATACTATATGTAGGTATATTAGGTATGCACATTGATAACATTAATTGTAGGTAGGAAATCAGTTTTTATTGGAGGTAATCAAATTTTTAGCGAAAGATGAAAAGTAACCTCAAAACAACATCAAAAATGAAAATTCAAAAGCTTCTTCGATATGAACTTTTTAGTTGAACGCACCTAGCGTTGCTTTTAGCATGAATTCATGTATAGTAAACCCTTACATACCATTTTGTTGCTTTGGACTATGACACAATATTCTGTCATTCACTTAGGGCTTAGGCGATTGTTCTTCTTATTTGTATTATTTCTTTACTTATTTGAATAACACCATTCACTAAGTACCTTATTTGTAAATTTTTAGTGTTCCGTTACTACACAACTTTTTTGTGATGCAAAACAAATTAATATTGAAATTGCTTACGTGCTTACATTAGTTTCATGACTGTTAGTCGGATGGTTTTTTAATGGTAATATAGATAGGCCTATAACCCCGCGATGTCGATTAAACTGTTAAAAAAATGCTATTGAAATGTAGGTAATATAGAAATATAGGTTATATACGATACTAAATAATAAGCAATTATTGAAGTCATTCACAACGGAGTGGAATCCAAAACACCGGATCACTGATTATCACTATGGTATTTCGCCTATTTCTTACGGTATACATTATGCATAATTATTTACTTACTTCGCTTGCACATAGATGACTCTATTATTACATACCTTGGCAGGAAATCCAGATAAGGAAATATGGGATGGGTATCCCATACCGGTATATTACATGGGTATGTAATATACCGGTATGATAGGTATCAGAAGCGACCGCAATGTAATACTTTTTTGTCAAGTCAATAGCAGCAGGAACGCATAAATTAAGTAGGTAGGCTTGCCAATGATATTAAAAATCAATATCATTTAAATCAATTTAGCAAGCATTCAAGGTGCATTGACCCTCGCTCAACTTGTCAAACCGTCTTATCAAATATTGGTCAAGTAGGTAGAGACTTGGCTGTAAAAGGAAGGCCAAAATACCCGATGGCCATATATGTGCACCGGGGCGTCCACTTTAAGGTCAGGCTGTTACACTTTCGTAATAAGTAAAAATAATATTGCACTTAGAAATCAACTTCAAAACTCTGTTATTAACCTGGTTCAAAAAATCTTGAACTCAGCTGCTTTTATTTACACCGAATATTTATGACATACAGCCATTTGTTAGATAACCAACAGTTCAGTAGTTAAACATTTTTTTTTATATATCAATCTAATTTATATTATATTCAATGCACAATACCACATCAAAATGACAGACGTAAGACGACCATACAAACGTAGGTATTCCCTCTTTTCCCGCATGAATATTGACATCATGGAAAATATTTTTAAACAATAACCATAGCCCTTCGTTTGGCTTTTTTCGATTATTTTATTATAAAATTTAGGTGCGAAAAATAAATTATAATATAAGAGTGTTATGAGAAAAAATAAGCTTTAAAACTGTCATACGGAATTTGTTTTCGCACCTAACTTTTATAATAATAATTAATAAACCGATAACAAAATCAAAACAGGGGGCATAGCTATCGTTAATATACATCAAATTGCGTAAATATATTTTCTATCCAGAGATTTAATTGGAAATTGCTCAAGTATGAAATAGAGAAATATTAAGTAGTACTTAGTTGAAATAAATTAAAGTTTTTCAATTCCTATAACAATTTCTGAATGTAAGATAGGGAAAGAATATTTAACTACATAATATACTCTTAATTAGATTCCCTCAAAAAGGAAAATGAGCGGTACCTATTATATATACTATATAATACGTGAAAATATTTTAAAGCAATATTTTTAGTTTTGAATGCATTTGTTTAAAATCCGTAGGTAGAGTAAGAGTAGGCAGTCCGAAGTAAAGAGTGCCTGCAATATGTCGTTTTACATCCCAAAGTGAACTTTCCTGGTGCATTTTTAGTAATATAACATTAACACATGTTTCCCCAATAAGGAGTCGGCGTCATTTTAACAAATCGACCGTAGTCAAAGACACGTGTGGACATTCTTTACGAAGTTTTTTTTAATAATGTTTGTATGGGATTTATTAAGTGTTGTAAAGTAATTTGCCGCCATCTGCGACGAATAATGTTTGAAACCCATTAGTCGAAGTAATATGTCTTGCCATTGTGTGTCGAATTGTCGCATAAGTTATAAATTTAATAAAATTCTAAGTTTAGTCCAATAGACTATGTCATAGCGTCATAGTTAGACAACTGCTAAATTTTACGAGCACCAAGTATGCTTGGTTAAGTTTTGTTTTTAGTGTTCTTTACGAAACTCGTAAAATTGGTAAGTAACTTATAGAAAATCCAGTTCGATTTGTTTTCCCACAAGTAGGAAATAACCCTGCCAAACTACGTAGGTCCGAGTATATAGTTAATATATAACTTTGCCGTGATTACGTTATCAAACAAACGGAAGCAGACTAAGGGTGCCTTATTTATTTATATTTAAAGTATAAGAATTGAGAATTCTTGGACTACTGTGTGTATGTTATATATTCGTCACAAAAAAATAACATTTAATATTTAACATAGTGATAATATACTACCTAAGACTTAGTCTTGCCAGTGGCAAGTGTTGATGAAAACATGCAAGGTTTAGTCAATTAATTATTTATTTGTATCTAATAATTCATTATTATATTACATATGTATAAATAAGTAGGTAAGTGCATCTAGCTGCAATTTACAAAATCCCATATTTATGATCCTACATAAAACTTCACAATCAGGTGTAGGTACCCTCGTATATCTATCTAATACCTTTAAACGAGCAATTCTTGTATATTTATTTATTTATATGTATATATATTTCGGGGATCTCGGGAACGGCTCAAACGATTTAGATGAAATTTGCTATATGGGGGGTTTCGGGGACGAAAAATTCATACGTTTATCTCTGGGAAAACGCGAATTTTTGAGTATTTATATGTTTTCCGAGCAAAGCTCGGTCTCCCAGATATTAATACAAAAAGACAAACACGTCAAGATAGCAGCATTGTAAGGGTTATCAGTGACACTGACAAGTATTAATAAAGGAACTACCGCGCTTCGAGGGTCAGGAAAAATAAATCACAAGTTATTACAATACGCCTGGCATTATCTGTGCTTAATCTAAACGCAGCGTCAAAGCGGCCAAGTCGAGATAGGTACCTACGTAACCACAACACTTTTTAGTTTGTCTGTGGGAGGTTATCCAAGTATATTATGTGGCTAAGCGCGATTTACCTAAGTAAAATAAAAGTACCTAACAAAATACAGATACATATATTTTAAATATGCATTATAACAAGTACGTATAATCCTATTTAGGTAGGTTATTCTTTTTGCAATTAATACAAATGCAGGAATGTTTTGTTTTCGTTACTGTACATTTAACAACGATGGGATAGACCCGAGCAGGTATTTTTTACCAAATATGTATTGAATATACTATATTAACTTACTTAATCTTAACCTAACCACAATTCGTACTGGGCACATATATCATACTAAATGTTGCACACAACCATCGTGCACTTAAACAAGGAATGTTTCTCAGAATATCACTTATTGGAATCCACGTTGTCGAGTTTTAGTGACCTTTCGAACGAATGCCATAATGTTCGAACAATAGGGTCATCACCAAATACATGAACGTCATCCGAGAGATAACATCAACGAAAAGGAGGAGTTAGGTTTATGCGTAGGCTTTTTGTATTCAAACTTAACTATAACATGATGTTACCGTCGTAAAACTAAATCCGAACATGTTACCCAAATTTTGTCTTCTTTTTCTTTCGAATCTTGATCTTTTGATTTGGAATTTACTTAATATTATATTATATTGGTTTTGAGGCGTTTTCTACTTTACATACAATGTAAGATATTGAATGAGCTTATAAACTGAAATAGATATCATGCACTAAAGAACGACCAAGTCCATCGGTGGCCGAAGCGAGAATCGAACCCACGTCTTCAGCTTACGCGATTCCCGACTCGGCCACCGGTGGACTTGGTCACTTTTTATTTCAGTTTATAATTTATAATATAATAATGTGACTACTTAAAAAAATCAAAAAAATATATCACAAAAATAATTTTATTACCATATTGAACGATATAATATTTTTAATAAAAAAATCTTTAACCTCGTTATTATTTCTTCCTAGCTCAAAACCGTGCACCCCGCATCAAAGAGCACCCTTCGAACACGGTCTCGGGCCGCAGCGAGCCCGCTACGCTAAGATGCGTGGTGGAGGGAAGACCCAAACCTCTAGTCCAATGGTTCAAGGATGGCACCCCACTGCCGTCGGCTGAAGATGGTCATAGAGTGCTATTGGAAGACGGACTACTATTTCTGAGGTAGGTGTCTAAGGGCTCATTTAGACGGCGCGCGAACTTGCATGCGATTTTAGTTACATTGCGGACCATTGAGGTTACATCAATTCAGCCGACCGATCAAATGTCGCAATGTAATGAAACTCGCATGCGAGTTCTCGCACCGTCTAAATGGGCGCTAGACTATTAACTAGCATTGTATGCTAAAAGTCGTAGCCAGATTTTATGATTGATCATTGCATGTTGTGGCAATCATTTCATAAAAAAGTGAAACCTAAACCTAACCATATCTTGAAGTGATCAATTCTAAAATGACGTTTCGTGAAATGATCAAAATCTATAACCTGACCACGACGTATCGTATACATACATACAAAGTGACCCATTTTTCGTGGAAACTCTGTATGCTTCCAATGGCACGTTCAACATCATTTGACACAAACTTGTTTTATGTACATATTTGCAAGTCATTCTGTAATTGTATATGTCCTATTCAAACAAGCGACATAACCTAACTATAAGTATCGTAAATAGTCTCTTGTAAGTGGAAGGAACTTTGACGTTTTGTAAACTTTGTAAATTAATACGCATCTGTTTGTTTGGTTTGGGTCAATACAATTAGGGAATGTGCAAATAATTTACTTTTTGACAAAAACTCCCCTTATTACTAGTTCCCACCCTATACAAATACTTGTTCATTTTATTTATTTTAGACTTTGTTTATTTTTTATCGTATATCGTAGGTAGTATTTTTTACTCAACAAATTATACAGGTCAGATATATTTCCTTCTTAGAGTAAATCGAGGCAAGAAGGAAAGCGATGAGGGAGTGTATTGGTGCGTGGCACGGAACCTGGCAGGCGAGGCTGTCAGTCGCAATGCTTCTCTCAATGTTGCTGGTAATCTCTTGGGTTTGATATTGAATGAAGAACATTTTTTAATTAGGCAGGACTCTAAAAAGTAGGTATTTTTTCTAGTGATTCGTGACGACTTTCGAGTGGAACCTAGAGACGTGCACGTAGCAGCCGGCGAGCCAGCGGTGCTGGAATGTTCTCCCCCTAAAGGAGTTCCAGAGCCGTCTGTGCATTGGCTGAAAGATGGGAATTTATATGACGTGGAAGTCAACGGAAGGTATTAAATGCTACTTGATATGCGATTTTTATGTGGATTTGTGCAATTCTTTGAAAACATATGCATTAGTAAATTAATTAGGCTAACAATCTTATAACCATGACTCAGCAAGGTTTGTAAGTTCGTACGCTTAAGCAGGTAATTAATTTTTAATAATTGTTTTAGGGTGACAGTAACGGAAACTGGTAGTTTAAAAATATTAGAAACCCTGCCAACCGACAGCGGGCTGTACAGATGTGTGGCGTCCAACATAGCCGGCGAGAGGCAATCAAGACATGCAGCATTAATAGTTTTAAGGAGACCTCACTTCGTAGTTAAGCCTAGTAATATTACAGCTCTTATTGGGCAGACTGTCGAATTTACTTGCCAGGTAAAATACGTTTATTGTTATTTCAATAAATATCATGTAATACTATTTAAATATTCCATTTTACCGTCGACCCTATTTGCTTAGTTTTCATTTGAGGCTTTAGTATGAAATGTATCAAAAGGTTTATTTAATTTAGATATAACTAAGAGAACTTTATACTTCTATTTCACTTCAATGCAATCGTAATGTACTATTTTTTTCCAGAGCTTTGACTCGAATGTTAAAATATCATGGGTGAAGGAAGATGGCATCTTACCCGCTCATGCGACTGTAACGCGAGGGATGTTGCGTTTGGAACACGTGTCGGCAACAGACGTGGGCACTTACTCGTGCCGAGCCGACAGCCATGCCGGCTCCAGCATCGCTAGTGCCACGCTAACCGTTTACAGTAAGCATTGTGTTCCTCACTTAGCTGGGGTGTCGGAAATTATTATCAATTACCAAACTTTATTTTTTTACCAATATCTACCTATCTACACACTTCTATGTCAATTATTGATGTCGCAATTTACTTTGACGGGCTTGTGGTTGTAAAAGTTTTAGAAGATAATTTGAATGCAGCTTTATTTGCAACTATTTAGGACACCATTCACTTCCTTGATCAAACGCGTGTGCACTTATACGTCTCGACTCTGTCTATTTAAAATTTTATTGCATCATTAAATGTCTAGAGCTATTTTAATCTGGCCGTCTGTTTTAGCGCTACCCCACTTCACACAGATACCGTCCAATCTTACCGCATGGGAAGGCGATGTGGTGTCCATTCCTTGTGAGGCTAAAGGCTTGCCCACGCCAACGACGTTTTGGATATTAGAGGGAAACCAAGATTCTTTATTATTTCCTGAATGCATGAAAAGCAACTCGAGCTTGCTATACTTGGATGGAGCGAAAGCTGAACACAGTGGCAGAGTTATTTGCACAGCTGTCAATTCTGCTGGTAGCACTATGCAGGAAGCTTATCTTACTGTATTGAGAAAAGGACATAACGAATTAAAATCGAAAGAAGACGAAATTAAGGATAATTTTCAACGAGGCACTCATATGACGCAATATGAACTTGTGCAAGCGAGGAAATTTCTGCAACAGAATGTCTTGGTATTGAAAAGATTAGAAACGCTATCTTCTAGTTCACTTAAAGTCGTTTGGGACGTAAGTGTCAATAACTTTTATGAAGATTTCATTGCAGGGTAATCTCACAAACTCGTTTAATTGCTTGTTTACGGATTGTGAAACCAGTACGATTTAAACATTAATTATATAGCCTTGATTACTAAATAAGCACTTGAATTTCAAGCTAAGGCAGTGTGGAAACTGATTTCTCTTTATCTTTCAGGTTTTAACCGACTATAATGAGTATTTAGAGGGAGTTAAGATTTGGTATAACAGCACTTCCTTAAATTGGCGTAACGCTACTGATGATGAAGTCATAGTTTTAAACACGTCGTATCCACAGTCCATGATATGTTCAAATGGTACTCTAACAGACGTTGACAACAGCGGGTCGTCAAGCTACATCCTCTCGGGGCTCTTACCTTATACGCAGTATGATGTGTTCTTGTTGCCATTTTATAAGAATTTATTGGGAAAACCTTCGAACATAATGCCTGGATACACCGATCAAGATGGTAATTAATGTTTTAAAACTATATAACAAATGTTTAAGCACCTAAGGGCCACTTGCACCATTCACTAACCCGGGGTTAACCGCTTAAACCTGCAGTTACCATGATTCCAGTACAATTTTACTCTGGGTTAACGGTTTAGCCGCTTAACCCCGGGTTATTGGGATGGTGCAAGTGGGCCTAATTTGACATGAGATAGTACCAGAAAGTGACATGGTTAATAAAACACTACTTTTTTCAAATAGGTAGCAGCAATGTTACAGACGAACTGTTTATTGAAAAAAATAACAGATTGGCATGCCAACATGTCGAATTGCTAAATTTGACTTGTTCGATCGTGACATTGTCGATTATCATTAAAGCCACACCACTTTTTATTGCCTTTTCGAGTCAATCCTGTTTTTCCAACTTAAGTATTACCTAGTAGTTTGATTATAATATTTTAGAACTGTAAAATGTAATCGTTGTTTATTAACTTACTCTTTATTTTCAAAGTAAAATTATATTTGTTACCTACTATTATTTCCTATTACTTCGTTGTAACAGGGGTTATAATTATTAGGACAAACTTTCCAGTGATGACTTTAGCGCTGGTACAAAGATAAATCACTCTATGTTTCATTAGAGTTACGGTAATTTACCGGTAATTACCGTTTTAGTGCCGTCGGCTGCTCCTCAGGCGGTGACGGTGGGGGTCATAAACGCGACTTCGGCGTGGATTCGGTGGGAGCCACCACCTGCAGCAACGTGGAACGGAGAACTCACTGGCTACCTGGTAAACACAGTCTTTATTTCAATTATTTAACAGCTAGATAGCCGGTTAGACCAGTAATTTCTAATCAATTCGATAACAAACGGAAGCTTACAATTAGTGATTTTTTGGCTTCATGATTGGTTATTAATTTTTTCTACTCCCGTACTTTTATTTGTCATTTAAAAGGTCGTACACACACCTTTAAACCCCTATGTTATAGTTGTCAAGACAAGTCTTTAGTCTATTCCCCAAAAAAGTATTAGTGCATACACGTAGCATCTTTTTGGTACTTTTACGATACTTCGTGTAATCACCACTTAAAAATATTTTATGAAATACATTGTTGCCAACCTAATTTTAATTGTCATCTCTGACAGATGAGTACTAACTAGTAGAAACAATAAAATTGCTTCAGAAGTCAGAAACGCGCATGTGACACCCGTAATATAGCAAGATCCATAGACTACGAACACCGCTTAGCGTTGCTTGTTAGTCTCCATAGGCTACTGTGGCCAAAATCGAGAAAAAAATTGTCCAAAATTGTAATTTAACTAAGAGCAAGTACCAGGGCCTCATGAGTTACAAGGTGTCGCTGACCAACCGGCCGTGGGGCGCGGGGCGCGGTGGCCAGGTCGCGTATCTTAGCTGTATACTTTTGGTTTGTTTACCTACATATATGTCCTATATGATTCCACTGGTTTAAAGTGTTATGTTTGTTGAATGAAAAATATTTGTTAAATTTACAAAAAAATTTCAAAGTGTTTGGTCGTAGAAAAAGTATTGTATGCAACGTTGTTTAACTGAGTCAAAAAATACTCGTGGCGTCTTTAATAACAATTTTCGGCTTCGCCTCAAATTGTTACTCACGCCAATCGCCTTTTTTGACCCCTCTTAAACAACGGTTGCATAAAATACTATTATAAGTCGAAGTTTTAGGAAATATGTGCCCAATTACGACTCATTATGGTTAATGGATATTTTAAATTGTGTCTCACGTATTTAATAGTACCTATAAGCGCGGTTCTTTGAAGACTTAAGCGCTTATGACAAATATGGTAATTTCATTTAAATGCAAGCAAGATATGGTGAAATAACGACTTCTTTATGGTATTTGTAACCGAATACGGCATGTTCTAGGTACATAATTAAACAGCTAATCTACATTATAAATACTTAGTTGATGCAGGATGTACTTAAATACAATGTTGTAAGCGGTACAGTACCTGCGATGTACATATTGTGCACATAGTATTTCTCAAACACCCTAACCCGCTGATGCATGTATATACTGTCCAACCAACAGTATAATAATTAATCATCAAGCACCTTCACTTACTGACACCAATCGCTTGATCATTTTGATTAAGTAATTGCCAATAAATTAATTATAGTAAATAATCAATCTAAATTTATGACGGAGGTAAATCTGGCGGAAGTGCTATCGTTGACCTCTTATTGTGATTTTATAGATTTTGAGTGAGTTTGAGGGTTTTGGCATAGTTGAAATTTAGTAAAAATATATTTGTGCCAGCTAATGTCATACTTTTATTCAACATACTTTGCTACCAAGCAAGCTCTTAATTGGCCGATTGGAGCGAAGGTCTCCGTTTGGACAAAAATGCTTCCGTTTAGTCGGATGTTCTCCCATACAGGTTGCATTTTTCCCAGCCGACTCTCGTGAAATTTTGTGAGCATGTTTGATAAGTATGTAGAACTTTTTGTCGGATAATTATTTGGAAGTATTACAAAATGGTGCAACATACCTAAATATTTTAAATAATCATTTAAACATTAGAATTCCGGTGTTTACTTCTGTTTTCGGCTGTTTCTTCTAAAACCGAGCACGGCACTCAATGTTAAAACAACAAAAACGCCACCGCGACGCTAGCGAGAGACCAAAGGAGATTCAATCCTCTGAAGTAGATCTCAAAGGTGAATAGACATTATGATACCATTTTTTAAACAGATTGAAATCCGGGTTGGCGGGGCTGCTGGTGGTCGGGTGGTAGGTCAGATGTCGTTAGGCGCGCGCACGCGCGCGGCTGCGGCCAGCTCCTTGCGCGCAGGCGGGCGCTACAGTGCGCGCGCCGCTGCCGTCACACGCCGCGGCCATGGGCCTTTCAGCGCGCCCGCGCATCTGCACATGCTGCCCACACATATCCAGAGACAATACGTGCAGTAAGTACTACTACAAATATAAAGTTGCACTGGTTCTGAACCTCAACATTATGTTTAGGAATTGATACAATCATTGCGTAGGTACGCAGCCACGTGGAATCTGGACCTAGTTTTATTGTTACAAGATTACGAGTACCTACACGAAGTTCACTATAATCGTATACAGATAAAAAAGTCTTGAGCCAAGGAATATTATCAGTTTCAATATCTACAAATCGATACAATCATTGCGTAGGTACGCAGCCACGTGGAATCTGGACCTAGTTTTATTGTTACAAGATTACGAGTACCTACACGAAGTTCACTATAATCGTATACAGATAAAAAAGTCTTGAGCCAAGGAATATTATCAGTTTCAATATCTCTTCGAATGTTGATATAAAGAAATTCGATGATATTTATCTTCGTCCAAAAAATAAAATGCCTTGTATTATATGTAGATCTTGGGCCAAGAACTACTTTCTTGTATCGAATAGGTAATAAATTAAAAAAGTCAGTTTAGATTCAGTACGTCTTAACTTGACCCTAGTTATAAAAGAAACTAGTAAAATTCTTGTCACAAGACTTCCACTCTTAAATTTTGGGAATTTACATTCCTGAACCGTCTTTAAAAAATTGACACATCGACCTCAAGTAAGCTTAACAACAAAAAACATCAGTTTTACTTTTTATCTCGCCACGATGAGATTAATACGGTTACCCAGTTTGTTCTCAAGTGGTTTATCAAGTGGTAACATACGAAAGTTCACAGGAAGGGCCCTGTGAACTGATTTTACTATATTACGATGAGTCAAGAGCTTAAGTTTTACGCGTAGGTTAATCATAAACTGCACCACATCCTCGTTTTGCTTTTACGAGTACCATAAAAACTTGATAGTGATGCCGCGAATTGTTCGAAACGAATAGTTTATCCAATAATCTTACTAGTACATATTACATAGTACTTTATTACTTTCAGAACTGAACCGCCAAAAGATTCGAATATATCGACGATCTTTCACGAGACATGGATCATCGCACTCGGGTTGATTCTGTCTTCTGTTATTGTGATTGGTGTATTCAGCGTGTATTATATCAGGCGACGCAACGGAATACAAAGAAAGAAATCTGCTGGTAAGCTGATACTAGCAACTAATTTATACATCGACATACAAAGGCGCTGAAATTATTACCTTATCTCTTTTATTATTATTCACTTTATTTCATTAAAGTCGCTATAGAAATCATATATTGAGCGTTGCGACTTCATAGTTTCCCTTATTCTTAGATGTAGTTAATTGTGATAAGTCGAGTAATACTTACTCTTCCGTGTTATACCCGTATCGTGGGAGCGCTTTACTGATCCGACGCCGCTTAACTTGTTGATATCAACAGCAATAATTTAAATATTGAACCCAATTGTAGGTCAATCGATTGTCACGGCTCAACAGTGTCTATTGAATAAAGACACGATCTGGTTGCGGGACCGCGCGGTATTCGCTCCTTCAAACGACCCGACGTTAGAAGTTAGCAGTTGTCATCAAAGTCTCTTGCATAGTAAGTAATTAAGTATACTAAGATTGAAATTCTACCTAATACGGAACCTGTTGCTTAATGTTTTATAATGGAAACTGCACTAGAAAGATATTTATCATTTCCATTTAAAACAATGAGTGTGTCTTAGATTCCTTGCGACATTTAATCACGTTGGATTATCTATCACAGCGGGACAATCGAGCAACATACTCAACGTGGAGCCTGAATACTGTTTACCGCAGAACTCCATTCAGGGCTTAGACGCGTCGAGTGTGGACAGACTACGACGTGGGCCGCCCGAACCGTACGCGTCCAACGCTATTTACACCGAACTCAATTTCAAGGTATGCCCCGATAAGCATTGTGGGAACTCGCATGTTGACACTGATAATAAGATTACACACTCGATTTGTTACTATGCTAATCCAATACTTGGAATTAAAATTAACTACACTAACGATACATATCGTTTTCCACAGGACAATAACGACATCGGAGACCTGAGGAATTGCTCAGAAAGACGATCTCATAACAATAGCATTGTTAGGTCGTGCAACGGGAGCATTCAGTATTCCAACGGGGAGTGCTCTACTTGTTGCCATAGTACTTCTAGTAGATCAACGAAAGATTACAGAGAGCCTAGGCATGATGTACATAATGATGTAAATGTATTGGAGGATGATTGTGCGTCTTGTAATACTAATCGGTCTGGATCAAGAAGCAGACAGGACAAAAGTAAAGTGTGCCCGGCTACCGATTTAGAATACGACTACCCGCAGTGGCACTGGTTAGGGAGGGAGAACAGTTTCAAAATCCCCATTCAGACAGGCAGACATTCGAATGTGGCGCGCTCGGAGCAAGGCTGTCAAATAAACCTGTGTGACATACTGCCGCCGCCGCCATATGAGGTAAATTGAACATATTTACGACAACCCTTGGTGACAGTAAAGCAACTTAACGATCAAAAGCCGATTACAGTTATTCACTTACTAGGTACTTATATTTTGTAGCATTTTGTATACACTTTCTTGTGATAATCTCATTGTTCGCTTTCATGTCAAGATGTTTGTAGTGATTTATTTCCTCAATCTAACTGACAAAAATCGTTAATCCTAATGAATTGTTCTTAAGTAAGTAATATGTATGCGACTCTTTGGTGGGTATCTAGATAAATTATAAACAGGCGGTAGAGAGATTACAAACTAACGTAACCTACGTTAGATTGTAAAGTACCGCTTTCAAAATGTTACGGTACCATTTATATAATATATTTTTCTTTTCTTTTGCAGAGTCCAGAAAACAACAAATAAAGTTAATGGAAGCGAAGAATAAATCATTATTTGACGTGGGTGATATTTAAGTCAATATTTATTTTTTAAATGACTAGGTCGAGATTTTTAAAATCAATTTCCGTTAAAAATTTGAGCAATAAAAATACATGACGTATCCATTTGTACAAAAAAATAAACTGAAATCTTTATAATCTTTTTCAATGCAAGTTTACTTGTAGAATTTATAAAAATACGAATTTTGTAATCGTTAAGTAGGTTTTTAGCCTGTTAATATATCTAGCTTTATTGCATAACTCAAATTCCCATTAAATACACGATAATTTTAAAGGTAAAATTAGAATGGTCACTGCAGCGGTGTTGCTGTTGCACCATTTTTGCATTTGATTTGACGATCTGATCGCGACAACAACGCAATTTAATCAGTATTAAGTATTAAAATCGCCCGCGTCTACGTTGCAATACCACACACGATGCAGTCGCTACTCGAATGTCACCTTAAAACTTAGACAAGAATTAACAATAAGTAGGTAAGTTACTACTATTGTTTTTGAGTTATACAAAAAGGCGCCAAATAGTGGTGTAGAACAATAAAATTATAGTGTTTGTACCTTTTAACCTAATAAAAATAATAAATGCCTACTTGTACTGCTAATTCCTACCTACGTTCTAGTCAACAGTTAAGACTAGCCTTACCGTATATACAATTGTAAAAAACAGTTTCCAAATAGGTACTGTACTTTTCTAAAGAACTTTTTTATATCCTAGCCTAAACACACTCGAGGTTGTTTCATAAATATCTGTAAAGTAGATGTAGCTACGCATTTCACTGCCATATTAGGTTCATTTAGTAATAGAATTTGTAGTTTAAAAATATTTGACTGTGATATTTATGTATAAAATCGTGTTTTAGTGTAATATGTAATCAAAGTGTACGTAACTTTAGAACTTTCCAATAATTCAAAATTTTAACCAGTATTAGAATACAGTGCACCTAAAAAAGCTGTTAATATTTAAGACTCATTTTGAACTGTAATCTCAATATTTTTAAATCCCGTTGTGTTTAGAGCAGACACTCAAAATATAGCAAATTTATGAATACACTTTGTAGTTTTATTACTATTTATACTATATATACCTCCTTGCAGTGTACTAAATAACCAAAAGAAACTCATTTCTTATTAAAGTCTTCCAAGGAACCTAAGCTATAAAAATATATTTTTTAGTCTATTTTTATAAGGTTCGCGTGTCTGAGTTTACAATATCAGCGATATAAAATGATGTAAAGTGCGACGTAAATAATAACTACTTAGTAATGAACAGGGATCGGATATTCGGATTGATATTTACCTAAACTTTGGCGGCGTGAACGGTATGGAGACGGACTCAACTTTATTTTCGTAATAAATTTCCCGGGATTTCCCGGGATTTGTTAACTATGTAACAAGGCAATCTAAACTCATATTTGAACATTTTAATACGCTTATTTATTATGTATTTAATGTAATTTACTATGGAGAAATATTAAATTCAATGTACCTGAGATTTATTCAACTAGCGAAATATCATTATCATAACTTAGTTTAGCGGAACTTGTCGTGAGTACTAGTACTTTTAAAACTACGAGTACTTTAGAAATTGTTTTCCTTCGACGTTTCAAGGACGACATTATGCCCGTGGTCTCAAATTTTTTCCCTTCCGCTATCTCTGCTACCGCCATTGTCTTACGCATAGCAGGTAAAAAAAGACGGGCAATACAAAGAAAATTCGTCACCACGTGTACTTTATTTAGGTATGTACTTGGGCTTTATCTTAGAGATTAAGTGGGGTATTGAGAGTAAATCATAGTGTCACGAATACCATCAAGATTTAACTAGACGTGAACCTTATGTACAACTGACAAAATTGTACCTTTTGCTTGAAAACGTCACATATATGTGTTATACAAAAAAAAATTGTTTTATTATTCTCTTATATTACAGAACCCTTGAATCTACTATAATAAGTAGTAAATAGTTATGTAAGATATGTATAGAGAAATGCTTACATTATTTTGCCAATTCACGCTGCGGCTACACTACATACACTGTTCTTGTTAGATCTATATAACAACATATTTCCTTACAAAAATTGTCAAAAATAGCCATAAACTAAACATGTAGGTAAATTTGTACCATCTTATGTCATTTCGTGCGATCCCGGAGTCCCGGAGCATATTTATTAAACTTATAATAAAAAAGAAGCCGACTCCATATTTTCCCAACAATTTCCGGAATTTTGCCAAGTTTAGGTAAATATCGATACGAATATCCGATCCCTGGTAATGAAGCACGTCGTTACCGAGCCGTAGCTTACAGCTCTTACCATAGTCGTAAACCTTGTAAGGCCGCACAACCCGCTCGTGGCTCTATACTGTTAAACGGTTAGTTTTATTTATAATTATGGTCATGGTTATGTCTTATTTAATCCAAAACCGGTTCAAATACACAAATTGCTATCACTTCTTAGGATGCGGAAAGGTAGCCGGATCGGACCGGTCTGCAGAGATAGCGAAATGTGTCATATATTAATATTATCTAATCATAAATAAGAAATAACGCTACGCTAATATAATAAGCTAGGAATTTAATAAGTAAGTACTTAAGTATAATAAACTCCTAGAATTACGAGTACAACTAAAATTTACCGGTATACATATGCGGCAAATTTATAATACCTATATATTTATTTTTTATGATTTTTGCAATATTTTATTTAATCTTACGTTTAAAAAAAGATCTTCAAAATCTGCAGCTTATTCTTACAATTTTCAAAAGGCTTCGAGTTAAAAGCATTTGGCAATAAATCGTGAAGTCCAATTTATTTCTGTCTTGCTTAGGTACGTATCGGCCACATTTATAGATGCCTTTTTGGAACAAGCTTCCCTTTATCGGACGGTTTTAGAAACGGAACAAAAGGCCATTCGATTCAAATTACACAGCACCTTAAACGGCCTTCTAGAAATCCTTATAACAGTTACAAATCTTCTAATTATTATTACTTAGTTTAAGAACTGAATGGTAGGTGCCTAGAGATTTTTTATTTACTAATTTTATTTACCAATATATTTTGATGTTTTGGTTGATTTTTAATTGATTTTTATGTACCTATAAAACTATTACATATATTCCGCAAAAATATTTAGCTAGCGTTATCCTCGACCTATCTAACTTTATAGTTACGAATATTCGTATTCGTTAGATATTATTATTTACAATATTTTTGTAATTTTTGACAAACTTTTCAAATAGACTTTATTATTATTATTAAAACTATCTTTAAGGTGTAAAGTTGAACTGTGGTGTATATTGCATACAATAATTAAATATCATTCTTGGCGAAGCTCCAAATTACTAAGAACCGTTGGCGCTTCAACACTTTCATTTAATATGTGAAATTCATAATATCGTTTTAAAACGCTCGCAGACAGTTATAAATGACAACAGAGTAAACTGACAAATCCTGCGGGTGACGACCCTGATGGCTTTTGTGGACGATTCAATTTAAAGCTAGAATAGTTTTAGGTTTTTTTGCATAAAAAACATACCAGATTTATTGTCCCTATCATTCAGAGTTGTCAACTGTGAAAAAACACGTGGTTTATATTTGATTATTTTTCAGACAATAAATATTAGCCCTCGATACTTTGTATACACGTACCTACCAATAGGTATCTACCAATAAATGTGGCTTTGTCAATAAATACGTATAAGTACCTAACCTACCTAACTGCCGTTTAAACGTATCCGAATAAAAAAAATTATAAAGTTGGCCAATAAAAAATACCTAGAGCAGTAAAGTTTATACGTGTCACCATCTACAAGTTTTATGTCGGCGAAGTATTATTTTCTGCCTTCTTGCATTTCACATAAAACGTACGTTCATGTCACGTTTAGTGGACACAAGGATGTAAGCGCACGTAAGTTATAGTTCCGACACTTTACATAGCAACCATCAAAGAAGTTAGTGACCAGCCGAGGAGGAGACTTGGCTTTATGTTGCAGTAATCAAAATTAATGCGCTTGTAAAAATAGCCCGCAAGTACAAGTAAGGAACAAACAATTTCCGAGGCGTTTTTCTACGCTTAAATTTAAAAACATTTTTTAAATATTCATCATCATCACTATTCGACAAACTATGCATTCTTGTGGTACACTTTACGGAAAAACTATCGCTCTTATAGGTTTGAAATTTAACATAGTAATTTTAATCCATGTCTAGATGTGTTATCAAACATAAAAATATCATTTTATAAACCTAAAAAAATAAAAAATAAAGCAATAACACTTTGTATTACTACTAGCGCCATCTGTTAGAATAATCATGAATTAAAATTCGTGTTAATGTACAGTCACCAGCAAAAATATATGACTGTGGGCAGCCGTGCAAAAATATCTGATGCTCCATTGGAGGCATAAGTATATGACGACACTACCTCGGTAAAAATATGTGATGCTTTGTGGCCGGCAAAAACATCGTTAGTCTGTATCCGCATAAATATCGGATCGGGTGGCTTAAAAATATTTGACGACTCATAAAAATCAAAATCATGTGATTACTCTCATCTGGCATAAATATCTCTCCACTGTGAATGCAAATACATCGGATGGACGACGGACCGCGTATATATCTGACACGAAATTATGAAATATGTCATCAATCGGCAAAAACGAACCATACCTGGATAGCATAGAGCCTTAAATTGTATAAAGTGATTTGACAATTCACGAAAAGAGTGCAGACTTGTCATTGCATATGTCTGTCTCACGTATTTCATTTGAAATTTTAAAATGTATTAACAAACTTCAGTGATTTAGGGCTGATACAGACGGACTACAACCCGACTGCAACTTGTATGGAAACTGCACGCCGACTGCACGCCAATTGCAACGTCGGCGTGCAGTTAAACAAAATGACCCAGAACCCTGGCAGTACCTAGTGGAACTCAGGTTTGGTGCAACATAGGCACACGCTGTTTTAGTAATTCGACACGTCTTGATGAGCACTTGGGAGAGCAGTACGATAGAGCTGATGCTGAACCCTGGCTGTACCTAGCGGAACTCAGGTTTGGTGCAAAATAGACACACAGTGGGTTGGACATCAGACTTGTCATGATGATCACTTGGTAGAGCAGTACCCAAGATAGCTGATGCTGAACCCTGGCAGTACCTAGTGGAGCTCGGGTTTAATACAACATATGCACACGCTGTTTTGGTCATCCGACTCGTCTTGATGAGCACTTAGGGAGTAGTATCCAAGATAGAGCTGATGCTGAACCCTGGCTGTACCTAGTGGAACTCAGGTTTGGTGCAACATAGGCACACGCTGTTTTAGTCATCCGACACGTCTTGATGGACATTTGGGAGAGCAGTACCCAAGATAGAGCTGATGCTAAACCCTGGCTATACCTAATAGAACTCAGGTTTGGTACAACATAGATACACGCTGTTTTGGACATCCGACTCGTCAGAATGAGCACTTGGGAGAGCAGTACCCAAAATAGAGCTGATGCTAAACCCTGGCAGTACCTATTGGAACTCAGGTTTGGTGCAACATAGGCAAACGCTGTTTTGGTGATCCGACTCGTTTTTTGAGCACTTGGGAGATATCCAAAATAGAGCTGTAGCTGAACCCTGGCAGGTATTTAGTGGAAATCAGGTTTGTTGCAATATAGGCACACGATGTTTTGGTCATCTCACTTGTCTTGATGAGCACTTAGGAGAGTATAGTACTCAAGATAGAGCTGATGCTGAACCCTGGCAGTACCTAGTGGAGCTCGGGTTTGGTGCAACATAG
Organism: Cydia amplana; assembly: GCF_948474715.1. Taxonomy (NCBI): domain Eukaryota; kingdom Metazoa; phylum Arthropoda; class Insecta; order Lepidoptera; family Tortricidae; genus Cydia; species Cydia amplana. Next base: position 10,463,758 of record NC_086070.1, on the reverse strand, counting down.
ACACACGCTATTTTGGACATCCGACTCGCCATGATGATCACTTGGTAGAGTAGTACCCAAGGTAGCTGATGCTGAAATCTGGCAGTACCTAGTGGAGTGGAGCTCGCGTTTTATACAATATAGGCACACTCTGTTTTGGTCATCCGACTCGTCTTTTTGAGCACTTAGGAGATACTCACGATAGAGCTGTAGCTGACCCCGGCAGTATTTAGTGGAACTCACGTTTGTTGCAACATAGGCACACGCTGTTTTGGTCATCTCACTCGTCTTGATGAGCACTTAAGAGAGCAAATTATACGTAAGTTTATGTGCGGAGCAGCATGATTACCGCCAGTAGGTGTCCAGACGGAATAGTTTTACGTTCAATTGTGTGGTGTGGACGCATAAATAAATTCAAGGACATTGGCTCGCTGACCCAACATTATGTAGGAAAGCCAGGTGGCTTCCTTACAAAAAGTACTGGGCGACCGTGTAGGATGATAGCGCTTATGAAATTGTATATTTACGTGTGGATGATATTGGAAATTTGATTTTGTCGTCTAGACACGTTTTTAATGGACAAAGTAAAAGTTGTAACAGACAGGCGTACCGGACAGCGACCGGGGTCCAATTAGTAGGTATATTTCTTTCTTGCTCTCACTTATCGCAGCGTCCTTAACGGACTTATTACGTACCCACTCGATCGAACATGGAACAAGCCTCGGACTGGATCAAAGTCGCGGTCTGGTACGTTTAGGTAGAAAACCTCCGCGAGCCCTTACAAAGCTCTGCTTTTTGCTAGTAAATAATACTTTTTACTACCATGAATCATCAACTTACAGTTTCCATATTAAGTTATGCCTCCTGAGTCATCATTTCTTCCGAACAAGCGTCTGCGTTTTATTAACACTGGGTCATGCGGGTTTTACATTAAGTTTTAATATTTATGTAACATGTAATGTTTTAGAACACGTATCTATTTTGTTTTACACACATGACATTCTCTGTTATTTTACAGCCGGCTCGTACGTTTGGACGTAATAAAATTGCCATTATTTTTATATTTCGTCGACTCGTAACCCATATAAAAGTACCATGAAGAAATTAATTGTGAGATGCATACTTGATCATGCGGGTCTCAAAACCTATTCGAGTCGCACTATAAAACTACTTTAAATACTTATTTTAAATTTAAAGGATAACAGTTTTATTTAAACAAAACCAATTTATGATGTTATCAGTACAAAATAAGAACACATAGTTTATTATTTCCTAGATTCATCTTAATTAAATTCAAGTTAGGACTTTCAGTATTATGTATATAATAATAATTTTGTTTAAATTGAAATTAACAATAAATTGGTATGAATTTAATTTAATTTAAATTTATTTTTAAATATTTAACCGTTTACTTACTCACAAAACGGATTTTCACTAGCTTCTATAGCCTTTGGTCAGAAGCCTAGCTTTTGTTTTGTTAGAATTGTTTTATCACTTGATAAATTACCTTACATATCTAATTTGAGTGGATTTTAATTTAACATTAGGTATATTTGGTAAGAAATGTTTTAATTTCAACAGTTATCATATTTTAAATGACCATTGGTTTCTCAACTTAGATTTGGCTGAAATTGCTTGTCGATAGTTGGCGTCCTTGTGATCAAACAAGGACCACTATTGCATTTACATAACACTTAAAAACAAATTGCTTTTAACAACATTTGCATAACATACTCAAGGATTAAATCATTGTTAACTCGAGAAGCTTTCTCATACCTAGCACTGTTTGTTTATCGGACACCTTGTCTGCCGGTGTTAGACTGTTACCAATGCTTTCCTTGTTCCTTAGTCATAACCAGTATAATATTGACACCAATTAGCAATAAATACTATTACGAGTTTAGCTAATAGTAGAACATAGGATAAACATTGTTAAGACCTAGACCTACATAAGTATACGACTAATCTAACGTTTTGTGTATCAAATGTTAAAACATAAAATGAAAACATAATGAAATTATCTGTATCAACTTGACAAAACTGAGGAGTTTCTTCATATTTTTTGGAGATTTTAACATAACTTGCGTTATGTTATACGAATTGGCAGCATTTGCAGACTGAAAAAAAAATTGTAATGTACTTTCTTAAAACACAGTTTAAGTAATAACGCGGTGTAGCCGCCGTGCAGGTCAGGAGCTCGACGACTCAAATAAAAAGCTTCAATTCTTATAGTGAACTGATATAATTCTCCAAAGTACTGGTTTACAAAGGGTTCTTGCCAAAACGGTTAAATGTAGAAGTGGTGTAGTTGTATGAAAGGCTGATGAGAGAGTGATTTGCAATATTTGATCAGTACAAAAGGTGGTTTAAATTTAGGTGCCTCTAATTGGCCGCGATACAAAGTATGTGGAGCGCTCCTATTGGTGCTTAAGAAAAAGCTTCCGAATACTAGCCGAGCCCGACGGCCGCGTTTAGCTACTGCATTAGGAATATAGGTATTGAGATTTTATACAAATATAAAGGTTGCGTTCGCAACAAGGTATGAGTAAAGTTGATGTATTATTGTTAAATCTGTACAATCTTCATTATTCTGATAGCGCCAGTCTGAAAGCACGATGCAGTTTATTATAAAATTTTGGTCATAGAATAAAAGCTTGACATTACAAAAGAAATTGCCTAACCAGAGTAATATGCGCGACCTTTTGCTACCGTTGTTAGCGAGGCAACCAGCATCATAAATATTTCAGCTTCAGCTAATCTGTTAGTATAATTTATGTAAATAGTTATCGGCTTCTGGGCTATTTCCGTGGGGAAAACATTTATCATAAGACGGTGATCAGAATAAGCCGAGTCTGCAAATTATGCGACATCTCGTTGCGTTCAGCAGATACCTTTATACATTTCATTTGAATACATTTGGACAATAAGATTACATGTTGTTGTATTGTTATTTAAATTTGTATGACACACACGATACAATGATACAAATAACGTTCATAACGTAAAACGTTCATATTTTCGTCTTAAATTCTATAGACAATTTAAATGTAACAATATTTAAACAAAAATTTCCAGGCTAGCATGTGAAGAGCCCATCAACGTGCACACTTACTATGAACCACCTTTTGAATACATCAAACTAGTTTCTATGTTGCTGGATTCGTCAATCTATAAACTCAAAACAAAAACGGCGGCCGTTTTAACTTTGGACGCATAGATTGACGAATCCAGCAACATAGAAACTAGTTTGATGTATTCAAAAGGTACTTTAATATAAGATACAGTACGTAGCAGCCCTCTTTTTTAAATATATTTCGTTATATTTAAATAATCACGATTATTTAGCAGTGGCGCTAGTATGCACGTTGATGGGCTCTTAAGGCGAAACATGCACAATTGCACAGTGAAATGATAAGCTGGATGTTAATACAATCAATATTTTATAGCACATAACCGCTCCGAACATAAACCCTCCCTAAGTCTAGAATTCCGCTGACAAATTTATAACCGGAGATCTGAATTCCCCTTCCCGCACTAATCCATTAGGGCAACATGAAAAGTTAATATAAATGCCAATAAAAACTGGACAGGTAACCTTCCTGCCCTAGGGTGGAAGCCTTGGACTTTTATTTGCTCCTTTGAGATTATTTTTACGCTGCGTATATTTTTTCAGTAATGTCAATAAGTACATTGATACAAAGTTCAAAGCTATGGCTAGGTAGGCGGTTGGTCAGTCAGTCGGTCAGAAAAGGGGCAAAACGTGAAAATCATGTTGACTACTTATACAACTTTGTTCAGAATATTTCGTTTAGTGTTTGAAAATAAATATAATTATGTATCCTGAAAAAAGTGGCTCTTACACATAAAAAAATATGTATGTATGTAATTATCTTTAGGGTTCCGTACCTCAGTGTCGACGTTGCCCCTGGGTAGTTTATCTTTTCATTAGAGGATCGGTGATCATTGTGATCAAACTATTTGGCGGCTCGAGTCCGACTCGCACTTAACCGGTTATTTTTAAAATGAAATTGGAAATGGAAAAGTACCTACCATTTCGAAAAAGTAGCATAGGGTAAAATGGCATACCGTAACTCATTGCCGGTTGCCAATAAATTAGGTACCTACCTACAATCAATTTAAAAACAGCTTTTATTATTTTCTCTAAAAGCTTATATTATGCAATGTGATAAATGGCGACAAATAACACATGATATAAATACATTTCGACAGAAATAAAGCTCAGCCGCCTCGCCTGTACACTGTTTTCTATTTCCAACAACATTAAAACTATATTAATGACCGCTTTGATATCAAAACTAATCAACGATCTGTTAACGATCTTACTAACATTTCTCTTTCAGCCAGCCCATTAGGATCTTCAATATTGTGTGAACAAATTGTGAAAAAGTAAAAGTGCTATGATTATTTTTAATCTTGACATTTTTCTTGGAATTTATCATCATCTTCCTCGCGTTGTCCCGGCATTTTGCCACAGCTCATGGGAGCCTGGAGTCCGCTTGGCAACTAATCCCAGTAATTGGCGTGGGCCCTAGTTTTTACGAAAGCGACTTCCAACCCAGAGGGTAAACTAGGCCCGTATTGGGATTAGTCCGGTTTCCTCACGATGTTTTCCTTCACCGAAAAGTGACTGGTAAATATCAAATGATATTTCGTACATATGTTCCGAAAAACTCATTGGTACGAGCCGGGGTTCGAACCCGCGACCTCCGGATTGCAAGTCGCACGCTCTTACCGCTAGGCCACCAGCGCGCTTTTTCTTGGAATTTATCGATTCGTTTTAAATGCCGGATACCAAACGATTTTTGATGAGTGACGGTCGTGACTAAAGTACAGGTAATTTATGCGACGAGCTCGTAGCCCGAATTTAATTGTTCTTGTTCTTGAAATCCAGGCGGAAGCGATTTACATAAATGCCGCTCGCTATCTCGTCTTCGTACAATGCTAACCTATCTACAAATAAAGCATAACGTAAACAATCCAGGGATATGATCTAGTATTTGAAACCAGAGCGCATAATTGTAATTAGGTACTCTGGAACTCTATTCGAAATTTAAAATGTACCGTAAAATGGGGTGAGTAGGTTTCGCGGGGAGAGGTGGGTTATGAATGGGGAGAGAAGGTTTGAGAGGTGGGTGAGAAGGGATTTTAAGGCTACTGCTACAAAAATAATGTATTCCAATTTAAAATGGAGCTATAGTAATACGCATAATAAAAAAAAATCGATCCCACCAAAAACATTTTCATGTAAAATGTTGCCAAGACGAAACCATAAGGCTCGCACTGATAAAAAGTTATCAGATATCTTGTAAAGCCAAGCTTCTAACTCTACAGGCCCTACCTTCACAGACTCTACACCTTAGTCAAAATATGTGGCTTGGCCGTTTCGTGACATGGGCGTAAGGTGAAAAATTTATTCACTATTCATTATTTTTTATTATAAAATAGTTCTTGTAATGAAACGGCCAAGCCACATATTTTGACTAAGGTGTAGAGTCTGTGAAGGTAGGGCCTGTAGAGTTAGAAGCTTGGCTCTACAAGATATCTGATAACTTTTTATCAGTGCGAGCCTTATGGTCTTGGCAACATTTTACATGAAAATGTTTTTGGTGGGATTTCACATCTTTTTGTAAGTTGCTTATGACAATCTTCCGATTTCAAGGGTTGCGGGTGATTTACTATTAAAAATCCTGAAATACGTACTTGGGGGGTATCTTTTATATAAAATCTGCTTTTTACTGATTCCCCATACAAACTTCAACCCCCTTTTTCCCCTAACGCCTTTTTCCACCCCTTTTCACCCTTACGGGGTGATTTTGGGGTTGAAACTATTTTATATCCTTCCCCATAACAATAACTATCTACATACCAAATTTCAACTAAATCGGTTCCGCGGTTATCGATTTCCCATACCAAATTCCACCCCCCTTTGCACCCCCTTAGGGGCTAATAATTTCAAGTTTTTGAATTATTTTGTTGTTTGTGGACTAATAATATCTCACATACCAAATTTCAGCTTCCTAGGACTTCGGGAAGTACCTTAGAGGTTTTGATGATCAACAGTGAGTGAATGAGTCAGTGACGAAATCGGGGTTTTTTAGACATTAATAAAATCCAAAGTATTAGAGCTATGCAATTGAAATTTTTTATGCTTAATAAGTCCACTACTGACATCATATCCCGATTGTTTTGTTTATCTGGTATAATCCAAACCCAAGTTAAGAGGGTTCAAGAAAACGACGAAGCGCTTCGAGAAAAGGTAGCCCTTGCGCTTCGCTTTGCTCGTCTTGGCGGGGGCACTACCGTGCCCCCAGATCCAACATTCTTCCAAAATCACCTTCGTATGAAAAGCCCTCTCAACCCAAATACGAGGCACTACGGGGTGAGGTGGGTTTTCCTCTTTATCGTCAAAGTAATGAAATGGAACTACACAAAATAAGATAAAAACTAAAATACAAACGTCCGGAAAACTTATTATATACACCATTCAGTTTGCATATGTAAAAATAAAATGTTATCGAGGTTTGAATGTCAGTTTTGCGCCTACTCACCCCATTTTACGGTATGATAATATATTATTGATGTGCTTATTTAGTGAGTGAGAAATGCACTACGAGCCGTGTCACGTTTAGGTCATATCAATATTTAGAATAGAATAGAATAGAATAGAAATAATTTTATTCGTGAGCACAAACACAAAATAGAAACAGATATAACAGAGATATAACAAGAGATGACAAGAGATATAACAGAGAATAAAAGGATAAAGTGCCACGAAATGGTCTCATCTCAGCATGTTGCTGGCGACTTCCAGCGCTGATCTTCCGATGAGACCATCCGGTGAAACAATCACGACAGGTAACATGAATACAAAACAAATTTAAAAGTCATGTTGTGATTTTTAACATCGAAATACCGCTTCTGGACTAAACAACTAGTTACTCATAGTAGTTAGTCATAGTATATCTGAAATGTGTATTTGTAAAACAAGGACAAGCTTTGTAGATTACCAAATTGTTTTTTATTGTAACACATTTAGGCTACATAACAATCTTAATAGATTATAAATTATTTAAGTACTATGGTATCCTAGATAAGACAACCTGCCAGTCATTTGGTAAAATTGGGAGGAAAGGGCGCAGCATGACGACCATTTTGTAGAAGGGAGCGTGAAACGGTCTGTGAAGTCGCGGCGAAGATCGCAATTAGACGAGGCGTTTAATTACAAAATTCACGGTTACAATGAGGCTTCACTTCCCCTTGTCTTTTACGGGATTCTTATTGGAGGGTCTGGCTTTACTGTAGGAAGAATCGCGGTCTATGATTATTGCACAAGCGACAGCGGGCTGTGTACTAAAAATATATAATATCGTAATACAGAGAAAAAAATATTGATAAAGCACACTACATAGTTAATATGTACAAAATAAAATATATTCTAATACCTGTATACGAGCAATTCTTGTATATTTATTTATATATTTATTTATTTATACATATATTTGCTCTATGGGGGCTATCGGCGGCGAAAAATCAATCAAACTAGGTCTTATCTCTGAGAAAACGAGCATTTTTGAGTTTAGCAGTAGTTTGAGCATTATGTTTTCCGAGCAAAGCTCGGTCTCCCAGATATTAGAAATATATTTGTATACATACAATATTTATACATTATGTCTGGAATAACGTTAAAGAAAGTAAATACCTATTATTAAACAATTACCTAATTGTTATTTTAAGGGTTTTACCTAGTAAGTTATACTGCTTTTAATATTGATATTGGGAATAGGAAAAAACAGTGAACGTAATTATGGGTAGGTACGTATAGATGCAGTCCGATGCAACCAATTCTAAATAAATTGCTTAAATAACCAAGCAATATAGAAGTAATGTAACAACCTAGGTATCTATTTTACTAAAACCGCTTTTCTCTTATTACCATATTCCATCACTCAAGCTAGGGTTGTCGTAACCTGATCCTCGAGTATTATCAATCTAAATTGTTACGTGGACGTGGAGAGCCTGTGTCGACTAACAAAGGTTAAGCACTATTAAGTGGAGGGTCTGGGTACATTACACTGAAATTGTATACCTGATACGTGTCTGTAATTGAGTTACAGAATAATGATATTATGTAAGTATCTAAAATTGCTTTGTTACTCGTAGTCAAACAATATGGTTATACTCAACAACTGAGACTTTACTTTGCATGAGATATAAATCTCCATGGTTATAATTATAAAGATTGAGAGCCGAACTATGTGTATCACACTTATTTTAGGATTTTTAATAAATTTCGAAAAAAAAAAACTGTTTACCCGGTTTTGGGAGTAGGAAAAATAAACATCTAAACATACTAAGTTTCCTGATTTGATTTGGGATTCCTGTTATTACCTAGTCCTTAATGGTTACAAACTGCAGAACTTACTTGTTCTAAAAAATCACTGGACTGGGTTTCAAATAACTTTCACAAAAACACGGGTTGGCAGAACAGAGGGTTGACAAATTCAAGACAATTATAGTGTCTCAGTCTAAAGGTAACTTTCAACGAGGCTAATATATGTTAAACATGTTCAAGAGACATGACATTTTCCAATTTATATCTTTACCTATACTGCAGTAGCTTTGTAAGCTAAATTTTAACGTTGTTTTTGTTAACAAGTTTGGTAATTTGTTATTTTAAGTGCGTATCAATTTCAAGTGAGTAGTAAATACGCCGTATCCACTCACATGATTCCAGCAACTAGAGTTTCAAGATTGCGCACCTCTAAAATGATCGTCGCAACTCGAGTTGCAAAAGGAGTGTATGCGGTTTTTTATTTATTATCTGTGAAGGGCTGCACAGATACGGTATAAACAATTTTTAAAACACAGACTACCAACGTGACAATATTTAAAAAATGTTTCAACCATATAGACACAACCACAGTATTTCTTATCTATTTTACTTTGCAAGTTGTTCAGGAAGTGCGATGTGTAAAAAGTTGCTGCGTGTTTTAAAATGCCTCAAGTATTCAAATTTAGATATTTCTATTAGTAATGTATATTAAACTACTCCGCGTTTATTGGTCTATTAGTTTAAAACTATATTTTAGACCTACTTAATATTGATGACCAAATAATATCACTTCAAAACAATAGTTCTGTAGATTCTTGACGTGTTTCTTATTTGAATGCCCTACATTTCTAAGATTACTAAATATATCTTGAGCAACCAATAGACATTAAATAGTTCGATTATTAAGTTACATTAATAAACCATAGAATGTATTAAATCACTGTGTATTACACAGGATTAGCGATCAAAACATGTGACGGTAAATTGTAAGTACAAACCCGGCAACTGTGGTTGCTTAAAGCATTTCTGCATATCGTAAGGCATGTGGTGTACTAGACGCGTTGCATACGCGTTTTGGGATTTTTTTTACTACTTACTTATAATTTGTATTTACTAATATTTCTTTGCTATTTACATTGAATAAACTAAATAATTATACGATTAAATAAATAATTAATTAGGTATTACAATTTTAAAGTTCCTATTTCTGTTGAACATCTGCACCGCGCGCTGTTGTGTCTCCACCCTAAATGGGTAGCCATCTTTATTTTTGAGATGGAAGAAGTCAGTTTACCGGCTTATTTACGTTTGTAATCAGTATAATTTTATGTGTTAATAGTTATTACTGGTTTATTGTGCTTAATATGTTGTGAAGTGTGTATTATGGTGGATGTATTAAACGTGTTAGTGTAGTTATAAGTTAGTTCGGTTGTTGGTGATCGGCAATTATAAAAACACCAAAATTTAGTAGGTACGTAGATACTCTTTTGTTATTTTAAGTTATATAGCTACTATCATCGTTATAATTGCATAAGTTATGCATTTTATTTCAAGATTATTAGTGTCTTAAACTGTTTTTTACTATATTTTAGTACTTCAGTGTCTAAATTAGCCACAAAAAAATCATGAACATAATATATAGTTTCACAGCAGATTGAGCAATTCGAAAGTTTCTTATCGGAATTTGAATTAGTTTTACTCGGCAATTTCATAGGTGAGCTATCAAGATGTTTAGTACCAATTAAAAGCTTATTAAGTCTTCTTTAAATTGAATACAAAAAAAAGATACGTTATCGATTTAGATTTTTAATTAAAAATAGTTTTCTACTATAACGCGGACATTATTTCATTGGGTCAACTTTGTGAATTTTTAATAATTATTTTTATTATAACAGCACAATGCTATAGTGGTAAAATAAATTCTTTGTTTCTTTATCATTAAAAAACCAAAATAATCGTTGCAAATGCTTTAGCAGAAGTAAAGTTATCGATTTTTGAAAATATCATGACACTGTGCCGTCGTATCTGCGAAATGGCAGAGCAGTTCAGGGCACCTTTTGTTAAAATCGGAATCATGTGAGTGGGTATTCTAATAATAACATTCATTATACTACAATCTTCAATTTAAAATACAGTACCTATTTTAAATTAATAAGTTAATAAATTACTTAAATTGTTTCGTTTTTAATAACGCTGCCGTGATATTATTATTGTATTCGCCCTATACTATTCCATAACATTCTCTGAGGATCATAGGGTATGAAACGATTCATACGAACAGAGTAAGAAGATAGAGCGTTTTTATACAAGTAGATACTTATTAGTCTTATTATTACTAGCTGTGCCCGTGGCTCCTCGCGAGGGGTAGGATTTTCATCGAAATTAGTTCAGTAGTTTAGCCGTGGAGTTCTTTCCGTGTTTCTGTAATAATATTAAAACTTAAATATTAAATACAAAGAAAACATGAACCATAATTCAAAAACCTCGAGCGCATTTATAAGAGCCCTTACCTGGATTCAAACCTCCAACTTCATGCTTCGTTATCAATTGATTACAATTAATAAAGTTTCGTTGTTTTACAGGAAATGTGCGTGCGTTTATTTTTGTGAAAGGAACTCGCCACAGCGCAATTTCGAGGCTGAAAGAAGTGTCACTTTAAAGACGCTAGCAATAAATCATTGCATTTTAATTTGGTCGAAGACATTCGCTCTTCGTACTTTTGTGCGTTGGTAGAATTTCCTCTTTTTATTTCGATTCGCCTCCCCTCGTCATAAAACATAGGGCGTGATGCCGCTCGCTGGGCTGTCAGTCGTTCGCTCGTTGATGTGTCAGTCTGCCCTAGTGCTTTTTTACTCACGTAATTCTTTCTCGCTTATGTGAATTATATAAAGCTCTGCAATTCAATTCAGTTGAGTAAAACAATAAAACTGTCACAATACTTTTGAACCACTGTCATTATTTAAAAAGATATTTGATAGCTTAGACAAGTTCAATTGCTTACAGGGTTTTGTATAAGGTTTTTATTCCTGTTATCAGGAGCGCTCAGCAAGAACGGTAACAAATTACCGCTTAAAGAGATACGGTCGCGAGCCGTTATCTACGCGGCGCCCACGCGGGACCAAGTTTTACGGTGTTCTATTATCTGTTACCACATTGGCTTGGCTGAAAATAAACTGCTTCAACCCCTACGTTCACCACGTTATCGACACTTTAAAATTTTTCGAATAATCTCGCGTCGCGCGGGAACGTCTGGGGGCGCCGACATGGAGTTATTCGTGGCCTCCACTCATGCAATCCATGAAACAATGGGCCGCTAAAGAAGTTGCCCTGGCCTTGAGCATAGCCATGTTCACAGGTAGTGGCACAGAAAAACACACTTGTAATTAAAGCAAGCCTCATAAGGATTTGAAATGGAGGCAATTTTGCAGGGAGAATATAATAAATCAATCATCTTAAACAGTTTTACGTTGTTCTCATGGGTTGTTTGGTTGTGAGAATTATTTGATGGCACAAAGTTGTGTATAGCCTGTATAGGTTAATCAAATCAATATTAATTTGTAAATAAATTGTTGTTACTCAGATAAGTTACAGGAAATATTCCGTTTTAGGTATTTAATATTTTTACTTGCATGTAAAGAAGCGACCAACCACGAGTAGGTATAAGTAAATAGGTAAGTAATATTAATAAGTACATTTATTCAATTCAAAAATTTAATAAATATTATGACGTCATAGTTTTATAATAAATTTAATATTAGCAATAAAATCAAAACATCATCACCCTTCTAAAAACAATATCAATTTGTCTTGTTTTAGATTAACTATAAGTTGTGTAAGTTGTGGAAACAACATTGATTCATTATAAAATTATAATTTTACGGCCAATCTATTCAATTAACAATACTGAGCCAAAATTTGCATACCTACTTATACTTGATTCTCAATTATATACAAATTATGGTTTCATATATCTTCTACTCAATGTTTACGAATTATGAGACGGATAAGGGTAACATTCCATTTCTGACCGCAGCTGCACTACTGGTACTGAACGCGTCGCCGTTACTGTCAATTTCCATAGTAAAATGAACAGTAGTGCAGCTGCGGTTGGAAATGGACTGTCACCTTAAGATTCCGTCCAATAAATAATTTATAAACAGACGACGATCGCAATTAAAACTACTTACCCGAAAAAGATATGCGCGAAGTAGCTGTAGTAGTCGTTAGACATTGTTCCTGAAAATATTCGGTCCGTTTTAGCCGACTGAAATGTGGTTAGCAAAAAGAGAATGCGACATCAAAGTGTTCGGGCGATCCGGTCGAGACGTGATACGGTTTAGAAATAACCGCGGTAGTCGGTTACACCAACTGTAGGTACCTATTCTAGTTAGCAGGATAGCTTGTGAGCTGTCGTCGCTAAAGACATGCCTGCACTCGCCCACGGCGCTAGCTAAGAATGTCCATGTCGAATCGACTGTGAATTATTTCAGATGGACTCGTTACGCTTCGTTTCAGTAAACATTTCACTCTGTCTGTGCTTTACCCTGATAATAACTCACCGCACTGAACAGTTGGCTGTGTAAATTCGTTCATTACTCCCATTCATAATGGTGACATCGAAATCTCTCATCGATTTTGTTTTGTTGGCAAAAATAAATCGAGTCAGAGCCTTTTTTTTATATTAATATGTATACTCGTAAGAGATAAATATACAGAAATAAGTTTATAAAATAAGAGTATATGTAGTTATATCAAAGGATTCTCACGGTTTAATTTTACTTGACGTAACAAACCCTTAGCATACAAATGTATTGCGGTTTCGTTATCGGCTCCCTCTCCGAAATAATTACACGTTACGCGACTTCCGAATGTTACTTGAGCCCCCAATCCCCATATAGCCCCGTAGCCCCCGTCGCCCCCTGCTCGAGCCTTGGTCGGTAGACGAGTGTGAGCCGTAATGGATCGTTAAGGTTGATGGGACTTGCCCTAGCGCATCGCAGAAGCTTCCTTTGGATATAAAATAAAGTGCCTAGTTAATAATACAACCTTCACTATAACTATAAATGTAGGAAGGTATGTACTGACAGACACGAATAGCAATGACAATTCATGGAAAGACGCTTTGAAATGTCACAGTCATTAAAAAGCTATTCCAGAATCGTGAATAGTTGGATAATTTGGGCTAGCGTTTTAAATAAAGTAATTTCACATTTAATTTAAAAATTATATGCTTTAAAAGCAACTGTAGCAATAAATAATATATACATATGTCTAATTACTAAACAGTAGAATGTTGAATTTCCAAAAATAAACAATAGGTTTGGAGCTTAATGGCTCACGAATGATGAACTTTGATTCATGGCAGCTCAGCGCAGATTTTCGTGGAAAATAGGTGACGTAATAAATGTCAGCCAGATCAAAATACTGCGGCACGCTCCGCCAGCGGCGGTGCAAAGCAGGCTCTACCTCTAATTATATCTAACGCACTGCACCGATGCCGTTTACACCGAGACATTAAAATTAACTGCCGACGCTTTTGATCTTTCCATTAAGGCACCACTATAAATAAACATCTAAAAAAAGTAGGTACAAGTAATGAGTCAATCATTATTGCTGTTTTACATTACCTAACTCAAATAAAGCACGCAGCGACTAGATATTCAGTCACAGAGTAAAATCAAAACTCAATAGCTACGTACCTATTTATGTCCGTGATTTGTCATTGTGAGATTTTTAGCACTCGACTTTCTTGACTACAGGCGATTAAGTTCAAAAGACATTTCTGAAAATGTTCTAATAAATTGGAGATAAAAAGTGCGAGAACACGGGCCGGTGGAGCAAAAAGTGGACAAGCGTCGTCGTTTGTTTGTTTCGAGATAAAACTCGCACTCGCCGGAATTGTTCTACAAATGGCACGCAAAAAGCAAAAAGACGTCTCGGTCGCCGGCACGGACTGCATCGGTCATAATTAATTGCACTCATTCGCAGAAATCGGACAAACAGATGCGGAGCATTGGTTTATCACTTGCCGACATAAAATATAGTCATAAATAAAATTAAATATCAAACCTTACAATGTCCCTTTAATTAAGTCGACGGAAACATCTCTGTTAAAATGATTGTATAACAACAGAACATTACTTTCAGGCGTATTCGAATTTTAATTATTCGATCTGTTTCCGATAATGATCTGTAAGTGTCAAAAGTGTAATTTTTTGTTGAAGAAATCTCACTTTTGACACTGACAGATTTACTGATCGAATAACTGAAATTCGAATACGCCTGATAGCCTCTAAATTGAAACTATTGATAAATTTTCAAGCAACGTTTGTCAAAGCAGGGAACCGGTTTTTTGCAAAAACTAAGAAATAACCATATTTTTCGAATTATTTTATACTCTAAATGTAGGACACAGTTGTGTTTTTAGGTTACGACTTCGTATTATTAGATGGCCCAATTAAAAATGAAGTAATTAGCAAAGAACGAAAAAATACCGTTTCCGTTCCCATACAAAAAATACCGGTATCCGATCCCTGTGTCAAAGAATATTTATATTCCTATGGAATGCAAGTATTTTAGAAGTATGTAGTTTATTACGTTACTTGAGAATAGGTTTGTGTTAAAAAATACAATTTTGAGGCACGGTTTTGTTGAGTAATTGCACTTTTTACCCCCATATTAATGGACTAATCAAAACGAACAAATGAGCAGAGTTTTAATTTGTACCGCTAGTAAGTAGTAGCTAACGAAGAGTTCCACTAATGGTTCCATCTTCAGATCTGCTCGTTGGTGCCATATATTTATTGTCATCCACTATCTATTGTAAAAGTTACCTTTATACCTCTATTGCACCGAAATGTTGATAATAATTAATTTTGCTTCGTATTATTGAATATAAATAGAATTCAATAACGAGATTCCAGTATAGATAGTTCAGGAGCTTAACACCGTAGTCTGGGTTCCATTGCCGCATCCTCGTGACATAGCATGGCCATAATTGAGCTAATAAAAGTTATCGAGCGCCCGGACTATGTCTACACGCTCTTCGGGAGCCGAGAGCCAAAGTGGCTTATTCCGATAACAACATTATTGAACAATATCGTACGTTTTGCGTAGTTATGTGTTGTTATTTTTTATTATACAAATAGGTTCCTTTATAAATCGACCAATTGCAATTTAGAGTACCTTTGTGTTTATAAATGGGAAATAAAGTTATAACGAAACGGACAAAAATAGTGATACCTATAGGTACTGTCTTTAATTTGACAATTACAAAGTAACCTCAACCAATTGAAATTTATAAATAAACTATGAACATTTTATTACTGGAAAATCATATTGTTCTAAGCGATGGGAAACAAATGTTTCAAAATAGATATATTAGATGTAATCCGATTTATAAAAATAAGTGTATTGTATACCTAACTAGAACTATCAAAGCTACAAACTTATGTCAAGCAAAAAATTAATTTGTTTACGTAAATATTTTAAAATATACTTCCGATTTTCATAACGGTTTTTTCCTCCCAATTTCTATTTTACAATAACGGTTAAATGAAAACCGAGCAGCTTAACAGCCCACTTTGTTCTATCGGTAAAAGCCTTTCAGGAGCTTACCGCACTATCGAAGATAATATGCACCTGCAGCTTTCAGTTATAAAATAAATAGAGTTTCTTTTTTCTCTATCCTTAAAATAAGTGACGAGAGAACAAAGGAACTGAGTAAGAGCAAATATTTATCCTGCATTGTGTATTGACTTGGGAGTGAAGTCATACCTGCGAAATTTCTCTTAGCGGCCAAATGCAAACAATGAGTTAGCTGAACAATGTTTAGATATTCTAATAAGGACCATAGACATTTGTCATCCTACCTATATCTCAATCGTTGTGCCATATTAACACAGTATAGTTGACATATAAACAAAATATTTGCTTTACTATGTATTAGTGTTTAAGCCTTATTTAATGCAAGGAGAAAAGTAGAAAGTCCATTGGGCTACCTTTAAGATTTTTGTTTCTGTTTTAAGCTTCTTCTTAACATATTTGTATTAATTAATTATGCAGTAAGGACGTTGACGAAAAATTTGGTCAATACATTATAATAATATGCTTTATTCTTGCAAAACGAAAAAGAATGCTTATTCTCTCTCGTGAAGCGGCGGTTTTTATTTTTACTTATGTGCGCCCTATTTTCCCCTGAGCCCCTGAAATATTCACAACTTTTCATATTCGCCATCAGAACTTCCCTTGTTGGCCTATTTTCATCAAACGCTAAAACCCATGTGGAGTAAAAAATAACGTATCATTTTGTGTCTACACAGACTATTAATCATGTTTCACAATGCTCGCGTTGGGGACGACATAAAGGTTTCACCTATTATCCCCAAATGTTAAATATTACAGTACCTACATAACTGCGGGCCTCTACATGATTTTATGACGGTAGGTAGGTAATAAAATAAAAAATTATACGTTTATTAACAATTTCTTATACGTTTCTATAGTTTGGTGTATTGATAAAACTGTTGCTATTGTAAACTGTTACTTTTTATATTTAAGTAAGTCAGTCCATCCATACAATAAGTAAGTCCCTACACTACTACGGTTCTCACACTTAATGTTGACACTTAGCTACTGAATTGATCGTTACGTCGATATTATTCTAGATGCACTGACATTTAGGAGCGCCAACGTGCGCCTGCAGTACGACTAATGTGATACATGAATACAAAGGTATACCTACTCTAAATGTTCATAAGTTATTATGTGATCTCACCTCCTATGTAAAACAGCACATTACGTGTGTACCAGGTCGTCGTTCGGTGCTCGTAACAACTCAATTATGTGCGGCCTAAAATAACAGTCATGCAGTGGGTGGTCCCCCGGAATAGACAAGTGACTTAGAATAAGCACATCTCCTGCGCATGATGACCGTGAAACTTTCTTTGATATTAATTCTTTGAAATGAAGATAAGGTTGCAGAAAAACAGTTGTTATTTGTTGATAAAATAAATACACAAATATTGAGTTATTATACCTATTCACTCTTTAACAATTTACTATTGACGAAATTATTCTTCTTAATCTACATTTTTTTTTCGAGTAATTATTTGTTTTGTGCTAAAATGTTTATTGATTAATTTACTTACTAATATCCGTTCAAATCAGTTATCATTGTTCACCTTTCTTGACAACCTTAAGTAAAAATTATTTTTACTTTTAGTCCATACCCACTACCCACATTATTTATTTAATGCCTTTTTTGTAGGCGTGTGTGTGTTTGTATAACACACACACACACACGCAAGAGGGACTTTAGCTATGTTTTTTTACTTACAATTGCCTACATTTCAATTTTAACATCTTACAAGCTAAAATAATATTAGAAATACATTCCTATCCTTAGTGAAACTGGGGCGCCCTTAACCTTTAGACGATACTTACTTAATTGGAGTGTTGCTCAAAATTGTTTTATTTTATTTATTTCAATGAATGTCATAAAAAATACATACTATCATTCATAATCATAGTTATTATATGGAAATATGTACTTACGTTATTAGATGATCCAGTGTGAATTATAAATTAAAAAATGTACAGCGCATAAGTTGTTCGCAGAAATCGCGAAGCGTCTGGTTGACGTAACTGGTGACCGAAGAGCTGGCGGCTACCTCGCACAACGTATCAGCATTGCGATACAGCGAGGAAATGTCGCCAGCATCCTTGGTACAATGCCTCAAGGGCCTATTTTAGATTTAAGCTAGTTTTTAATTTCTTTTAGTAATACACTGTATATATCTTGTTTGTAAATAAATGACTTTACTAAAAAAATGTACATACTTATATCTCGTAACCTGAAACGAAAAAGAAGACAATAAATACATTTTAAGACTTTTCTAAAACGCTGTTCAATGCCATTCTATATCAATGTTAAATTAGCCATGATGTTTTCCAGATAGTCCCTCTATTATATACATATACAAATACCGTTATAAACTTTTTAGGTATAGTAACTCACTTGATATTAACCAGAATTTGCAATTGCGTGTCTAAAAGCCGAACGTTGTCTCCTGTCGTTCAGTACCTTAGCCTTTTTTTTGTCGCTATGCAAGCAGGGACAATATCATGCGTGCACGAGACCAGCTTCCTGTGTCGACCTCCGATGTTTGTATAATTCTGAACTGTTTATTCAGTCAAAAAAGGGCTTAGGTTAAAATTGATGAGTCACACGTGACATGTTTTTTTTTATCGAATAATCCAAGGGTATCGAAAAGGACTTTCGATTTTAAAACTCTCATTGTGTATTTTAATCTCCAACGGAGGTCGATCGGGGTGGAATAATATTTAATCGTGCGCCATAGATCGCGTGAAGGGCACTCATTAATGCATTTGACTAAACAAATCGACAGCTGCGTTTCTCCCACAGTGATAGTAATAAAATAAAATCAGGCGGCGATTGCACGAGTCCAGAGCACGATCCTGTCGCCGCTACGATTTATACGCCACTGATTCATTCCTCTGTTGACAGTTATAGCCCCGGTCGCGGATATTGCACTTTTGCACCGCATTCCCACTCCTGAATTATGTGTAATAATAACCGAAGAAGGCATCCACATTGAACATGAGCATCGGCAAGTTTTAATGTTCAAAAGTTGGCGGCTACATAGATTACGAGGCACGTATGTGCCTGTACTGGCCGCAACGTCAGTTTATATTTTTTAATACTGGTTTGGGTGTTTGAGTTCAAAACATGTCCTATGTATTTCGTTGCATAAGAAATACACCTTTTTAAGACAAACAGTAGTACGTAAGTTGTATCAGCTAAGCCTATTATAAAACTCTTGAAAAGGCAGCACGATCTAGATAGCATACACAGTAACAACATTTTAACTGGTTCCTCTAAAAGCGATAAACATTATTTACAACCGAGTGCT
The DNA here is from genome assembly GCF_948474715.1 of Cydia amplana. NCBI lineage: Eukaryota > Metazoa > Arthropoda > Insecta > Lepidoptera > Tortricidae > Cydia > Cydia amplana. Next base: position 10,444,492 of record NC_086070.1, on the reverse strand, counting down.
GTTTTTATATTTATTTACACTCCTCTTAGTTCCATACTAGGACTATAAAAGTTCCGTAAATTTCTATCGAATCCGATAGTTCTGGGACTGATCGCTCATCCCGGCATATTTATAGCTCTTTGATTTATTTTGTTATCTCTTTATTGCCTGACTAACGACAAGCATTCTCTTTCAAAGATTAATCACTCACGTCAACGTGATTTAGCAGAGCGACCGATATTTAATGTTCACTATTTAGATATAATACTTACGATCCTCGTTTATATTTAGATCCTTCAACTTGGTTAAGTGTCAATGGTCAATAGAGACAATTCATTGCGTTCTCTCTAAAGACCCCGTAAGCATACCTTTGTAAAGTACACGTAAAATGTTTTCAGGTCATGACAAAAATTGCATCTTATTGACACGAGTAGCCGCGCACGCTGGTGACGTGACATCGTATCATTTGATGCGCTTTGTAAGGGCTTTTAGTTCGCATTAACCGCCCACGGCACCTTATTTTGCAGACTTTGTGGCAATACTTGAACTCGACGTGGGGCAATGTCGTAAATATAATTTCAGAGACGATTACGAGTTGTATGCGGATCATATGACGCCGCATTGGTTCCCATACAGTCGGTGCGCGTCGAGAAGCGCGTGTTGAAAATTAAAAGGCTATTAAGTGTCGGCCCACGCGCAGTGTAGCGACAGGTCCGGAGTTTGTTCCCAAGCCGTATACAGATACCTAGAGGTAGAAGGTATACCTACAGGTTACAAGTGGTCGGTGCGGTAATAGGCCTTGCAATTGCACGGGTTGAGTCGAGACCCGGTCGTGGGCGGTGGCGCCAGTCTGTTTTGATAGCGCAAAGTTAGCATTAGAGTTTGCTATTCGTATCCGTGGACTGTGATTACGACCTGATGTTGCCAATTTTAGTAATTATAATGTGTTGAAACGGAAATACCACGACGGTTCTCTGAGCTTCAAAAAGCTACGCTTGTAGAATTACGGGCGAAATATAAAAATATTGATTAAATACAATAACATAAATATCTTGCTAAATAATTCGATCAAAATGTACGGTACTTGTAAGCATACTAATAGATATTTAACTGAAATGCTCGTATTTACCAGATGTATCATATAAAATAAAGCATGGCGGTGTTTATTATAATGGAAATGTAATTCGCATTTCAAACAATAACGGGACGCGTGGCATTTAATTTACGCCACGAATTGACGCTTGAAATGAGAAGTACGTGTGACGGACAATGATTTGAAGTAGACAGATGATTGTGCTGAATGCGCGCTAGACAGACAGGAGATCTTGTTATGTAAATCCATGTGCCATTCAACACAAATCAGCCTCAAACACTTACGTGGCACCGGAGCGCAGTACATCAGACTTGGAACGGCAATTAAGGCTCGGGCAGACTCGCTTGGATTTACTGCCCGCCCCGTTGCCACTATTTGCATAATAATTTTCACTTATGAATAGGTATTAAGGCGTTATTGCACTTATAAATATTTACGGCTAATCCTCGACTTGCCGGCGATCTCCTGGGCGGGGCTCGGGTATCTTTAGCGATGATTTTCTTGTCAACCGATGACAGCTGGAATGCTTTTATGAGGTTCTAGGAAGCCAAATTGATGAATGATTGTTGTAATTTTATCTTAATGAGCATTTTGTATTACAAATAAATGAGCACAATTGTTTTTTTTTAGATCTATTAAAGAAGATATACATATTGAAGATGTTTTAGTTAACAGAGATTGTTAAAATCTCCATTGTATCTTCTACAATTATGTCATATTGGACAACCATTGTTAGTTAGTTTAATTTCAATCTAACTCCAATCTTGCTCATAAGCTGATCATCAGCGGTATCATGGTCGCATTTTTATCACCTGTCATGCCATGCGTCACTTTCGCAGTTACATATTTGTTAGAACGTGACAGGCATGGTGACAAATGATAAAGAGCCGACCATCTTAGCTCTACTGGATTGGGTTGGTTACTTTTCCTTTAGGTACTGTTAAAATATTGCGTATCGAAGTAGTTCAAGCGTTCATCTACTTACTAGTTACATATTGCGTAAAATAGTGTGGACTTCAATATACAAAACTGGTATCACCATTGCAGAAAGTTCACAAAACTCGAAGTATTTCGCTTTGAAGTGCAAAGTTAGGCACATTGTACAAACATCTACTTGTGCGTGGAATATTGTGGGGGTTTTAATGACAGAAGTTTTGGGCCTCTTGCGGTGCGTTTTGATCCTAAATTTAGCGACTCCAGGTATCGGCTTCCCCAACTGTGATAAAGTTATAAAATCGCTTTGCTCACTGCGTGACCGCACTTCGGAACGATATCTAGGGGCGGTGTTTTATTGAAAAAGTTCAAGTCGTGAGTGGAATACCTTAGCGCACGGAATGCTCGTCATAAAATATGAATAATAATAACGCTCTTACCTGAAAAGATCAAGGGATGGTTTTAAGGAGTTTCCTCAAAGCTTTACCCTGTAAATTGGTTTTTCGTCACAAAGAGCACTGATTGCCTGCTATTCGGACGACATTCTTCATTCTTATTTTCGCATTTCCAGCAAATCTATATAAGTAAGTAATACTTAGGTATTTAAAGTACGAATAGAATGCTTATTAGTTACCAAGCAGGTAGCTAAAATTAACAATGAAGCTTATTATGCAATATTCACATAGGTAGAACTTTAAACATTAGGTTTTAAATGCTCTATTTGTTAAAGATGGAAATAATGCATGTGTCCATTATTAGTATTATTACCCACTGTCAGTAGTGATTATTAATCATTCTAACCATCATCTGTCATAGAGATATGAGTAGGTACAGCGACTAAGTTCGTTCCATATACGTGAAGAAAAAGGTACCCGAAAGTGTAAAAAGTAGAGCCAGTAGAGGTGTGTATGCGACAATGTAAGTTTAGATCTGCCGACCCACCACTGTAATAACGTAACAACCATTAAAAAGCCATTCATTTATTAACAGTGTTTTCAGATAATAAATTCAAACATCAAACATATTATCCAATGACTGTTACGTCACGGCTGTCGGGTATGCGTGGTGGGGAAGGAACGCAATTAGAATTTAACCTTAAAATTATTTTAGTTTTAATTTAGTTTTATTTAGATAAGTTAGTTTTTTTTCTAATGTACAATTACCTCTAACCTATGTTATTTAACAAAATAAATTTATTTTACCTTAAAATAAAATATCGAAGTATTTTATTTTAAGGTAAAATAAATTTATACATATTTAAGACAAAAAATGGCCACGCGTGTTCTATAAATTGTGTTTATAAAGTGATCAAAAATATAGTGCTACTTCCTTTTACAAATCAGTTTTAACTAACTTATAAAAGTTGTAAAACATTTCAATGAGTTTTCGAATATCACTATTGTTATATTTTTTTGAAGAGAAAGTTTACTTATTATGAAACAGGCAAAGAAGCAATTTACAAGAGCCTACCAGTAAATTGAAAAGACAAGCAACTGGAAGATACCAATATTAAAAAACGGAAGCTTACAACGATCGATACGGGGAAAATCTTTTCTCATGAGCGAAACAAAATGTTTACTCAGATCACGATTTACCAGACCCATAAAGCAATAATGTAAGTGCTCACTCATTTATAATAAGCGAGCTTTGCTATTTATAATTAATAATATTTCAACTTAATACCTAATTATTAACACTTAGAAAATCCGTAAAAGTTTCAACCTTAAAAGTAACGTTTTTTTTTTCTTAGTGGATTTCAAACAGTTCTATTTTTATTAAAACCACACTATTAGGTTTTCATACGGATCACGTTTAAAATTACCTCACATTTGCACCTTTCATAAACGGACGTTACCGGTTGTGAGTGAAAAGCACAAAGGCTTTATGATTTAATAAAGCGGAGTTAACGTCGCATTTTGTAACACGGATACTCCATTAATCAAGGGCTCATGCACATGTCATTTAGCAAGACAAGCTTGCGGAGCGAAACAAAAGGCTAGTATGCTAGTAAATATATATTTACGAAATAAAAAAAAAACACTAGTACCTCATAAGTAACCAAAGTATAAATGAGCTCTCATTAATCTGTGCCTAATCAAAAGAAAAAAAAACATTGATGATTCAAACGCCATTGTTATTAATAATCCCAAAAACAACGGCAACCAACTATGTATTAGCCAATGTAGGTCATAATCAGATTTTTTTTATTTGTTAATTTAGTTTTTATTTTTGTTATTATGAAATGATGCTCCAGTATTCAAGATTCGTGTTCAGGAACAGAGACATTTTTTTTATTTTTCTGTTGCCACTTTAATGCTGTTGCAACAGTAGGTAATGATGCTGGCTGATGTCGTCATCCAAATGTCAACTTCAAGCTGTCAATATCTACAAAAAAAATTAAACCCTTGCGCATCGAAAATTCCTTAAGTTAAAGTACAGTCCATCGGATATATCGGAGCGGCCAAGGTGCTTACAAATATCTGAACACGCTTCTATTGTCAATGCGTTAGAGTGCGTGTTCAGACAATTTTGAGCACCTCGTTCGCTCCGATATATCTCATGGCGATTGTACAGAGGCTTGATGTTATTGTGTGGTACATATAAACGTCTATGGAATAATAAATACAAATAAGAACTCCGCGAACAGTTTCGTGCGGACCTCTAAAAACCGACTATTATATTTAATACTAAAGAAAACAACTGATGTTTGACGTTTGCGTGGGTGGCCAAAATAAAAAAATACCGTAACTTGATTTGTGACACAATAACAGCAAATTACCTAGTAATTAAGTATATCGTTCAAGCCATGTTTACCATAATGCTAGAGATAATGTGGGTCGTGTGCCGTGTTACTTTGTAGTTCTAAATTGCTGGGTAATTTACAGTGTTTTTTTTTTCACTTTCCACAAAAATAATCAAAATCTCTTTGATTAAGAGTAGTGCTTAGATAAGCTGAAATGTTTCAATATGCCTGTTAAACTTTTATTGTCAATAAAAATATTGTTATTGTTATTATTGTTATTTCACTATCGTATTACGAAATTGTACCTATTGGCCGATTAGTTGTTAAGTTGACACAATTTTCGTTTTGATTTTATTTAGGAAATTTGATTCACATACTTACTAAAGAATAATACACGTCACAAGAAAAGTGGTGTCAAATTCTTTTACGAAAATATCTTGTAAATTTTAATTATGTCAGCGTTAAGAGTAGTTTCTTTGGAGCCTTGAATTGGGCAGTTAACACGCGACTGGATCCCTATTTTTTCCGTGATTACTATGGCTTTCTTTATAATTCTCATTCGCGGTTAAAACCCCATAGTTTAATAAAAAATAACACACTAACAAGCATTATGCCGTGATCCGGTGAAATGAGCCCGTTACGAGGTTTCTTTTTAAATAATTTGGAGCCCCGCCAACTGCCGTGTGGCTCGCAACTGGTGGTAGATTTACCCTTATACTCGGAATTAAAAGCTTCCGACTCTATTTACTTTGTTGACATTTCTAAATAAACTGGGAATTATTGCAGCGCACTCGGGTTTGTAATTATTGCCCACCATGCGCGATTTACTATCATGTAACCAACAGTTGGTAGCTAAAACTCGTTTCCTTGTTTATAAACCATCACAACAAAAATAAATTAGACCATATTAAACCAATAACTTTGTAACTTTGTAAGAGATAAAATGTCCGCTTACTTCAGTCGCATGATAAGCCAGGCCAAAATTATTTAAAAGTTTCTTGGGCTAAATAAGATTAATCCCGGTGGTAATAACTTGTTAATCATATATTTATGAAGTCAAATTTTTTTTTGTTTCTTTCACGCTGTACATTTCAACTGTTGACTAGTATGCCATTCCTTATGTCGCCATATCGCCAATACGAAATTGACAACATTACAATACGACTTTAACGACTATTAAACCTGTCTGCTATGATTGAAGAAAACGTACAATTACAATAGACGGCTACAAAAAATTTAGTGAAAAACTTTTAATTGATGACCCGAAAATCGAATATTACCAATTTTTTCGCAAGCAAACTACAGTACTTAAAGGAAGTAAAAGTTTATAAAGTTGCCGTGAGAGTTGACCCTCGGAGTCCCTTTTTATTACAACCCCGTGCCCCAAACCTGTACTGCTTTATAGCCAATAAATATTGCTGGATAACGACAAACTTTTCGCTGAACGAAAAGTTCTTTATTTTCATGACGTAGAAGGAGTTAACTTTTGACATTCTAGTTTAATAGCAAATTTTACAGATTAAGTAAATTGGTTGTAAAATTACTAAACTACTTGACTGTATTATATAAGTACCTATGTAAAAAATCTAATTTTAGTCCTAAAACTACTAAGTAGAAAATCGCCGCGCAAGTTTTTTACCTACCGCCTGTGATAAATGATAGATTTATTATATTAATTGATTTAACCAGATAGTATGTATTCATGTAAATTTCCGTAACAGTTTATGTGTTAATATCAAAAATACTGCCACTTACATATCTAACCTGGCACTGAAGATAAAACTCATATAAAAATGAAATCATGTGTATTTGCCTAGATACGAACGCACCTTCTACGGAAAGGCAATCAAAAACCAATACGAACCGACAATATCAATACAAGATCTCAATGCGAGGATCGTACGAAGATATTTTCTCAAGAAATATGACTCGCAATAAAATATCGGGGAAATATGAAAGGAAACCGAATCGAGTATAATGAAAATATTATTAGACTATTTGCCTGCGATATCATTAACTAGATAAAGTTATTCGTAATTTTAGTATAAATATTCAATTATTCATGGATGATGATAACATTATAAACGATATAAATAAGATAGTTTATTGTACTTAATTATGCGATAGCCACTTTTGCACTTTAATTGATTGCGAATTCTGTGGATTGCGCGTAGGTTTCCATATAATCCCGGCATCGTAGTTTAGGAAGTGTAAGTACCTACCAAAATATTTTATTTCGCTAGCATTAAGTATTGGATATTTCAATAAATCAGACATTAGACAATTTTCTAATTGACATAATCCGTTGAGTACGACAAGGCCGATGGTAAACATAATGAACCGACCCAACCAACTGAGGTGGATAAACAATTGGTACTCATTTATTTAGTCTACTCATTTCCCTGTCTGACTCCACATTCGATACGACTCAATGGACCTGATCTCACTCGTCGCGTAAATAGGAAAATGGCATTCAGTTTGGGAAAATCCGGGCGAGATTGGCTGGTACAAGGACACATATAAAGCGTAAATACATACTTGGGGCCCGATTCGGATTTTGAACTAGATATCTATTAGATATCGATTCGACATCACCAAGATACGACAACGATATTTTTAAGAACTAGCCTATCAAATTTGACATTTTCGCGATTCTGGAGATACTCTTGAACACAAACGTCTCGTTATGTATTTTTAGATCTCAAAACGATTTTGAAACGATCTTACTACGATAATTTAACGTAAAAGTGACATTGGTTGCCCGAATTGAGCTGCAAAAGATATCTAGTCGAAATCTAAAGTACCAGATATCTAGTACATATCTTATCGTACTCTTTTCTACAACGTATCTTGTTTTCCGAATACCGCGGTTGTACCCACTCGATGAAATACATACATTTACATTATCTAATAATTTAATTTAAAAGTAACGTCACGTTGCTATTGAATTTAAGTCAGAAAAATACCATTCATATTGACTCTGTTGTCTGATGGGCGATATTTTTAGGGTTCCGTACCCAAAGGGTAAAAACGGGACCCTATTACTAAGACTCCGCTGTCCGTCCGTCCGACCGTCCGTCCGTCCGTCCGTCCGTCCGTCCGTCCGTCCGTCCGTCTGTCACCAGGCTGTATCTCACGAACCGTGATAGCTAGACAGTTGAAATTTTCACAGATGATGTATTTCTGTTGCCGCTATAACAACAAATACAGAATAAAATAAAGATTTAAGTGGGGCTCCCATACAATAAACGTGATTTTTGACCGAAGTTAAGCAACGTCGGGCGGGGTCAGTACTTGGATGGGTGACCGTTTTTTTGCTTGTTTTGCTCTATTTTTTGTTGATGGTGCGGAACCCTCCGTGCGCGAGTCCGACTCGCACTTGGCCGGTTTTTTTTTTCATGTTGAATGTGGCCGCGATTCATTTATTTTACCATATTTGACGGGTGGATTTTGATATCGACCAACTTTTGACAATGACATGACGGGAGCACTCATAAAAACATTTATGACGGATGCGTGTCGCAAATGTGTTTTATACGCGAAATGGAAATGCTGTACATTTTGTGGGAAATATACATTTTATGAACGAATAAAATATACAAATAGGTGTCGGTGGTATTAGTAAATCTCGGCGCATTATAAATTTATGAACAGCATGATTAATCTCGAAGTTAAAAATTGATTCCGCATTTAAATTCATGAGTTAAGCCCTGAAAGGGTAATCTCGTGAAACGTCGAACGTTTAATCGTTACGGAAATAGCTTAAATTTCGAGTTCATTTGTTCGTTTCGATGGCGATTTGTAAAGGAATGTGTTGCTTATTATGTTTAATTTGGATAAATTCGTCGATGAAACTTTAAAAAATAGATTATTATAAACACACACTTCGGAACATTTTTTTCTTGATAAGTACTTTTAGACATTTATGGTAAGGTACTTTCTGTAGAATACATTTTATAAATAAATCCATACAAGGGCGTTTTTTTTGTTGTCCCAAATTTTTTATGTTATTTCTACTCAGAATCACGAGCTCTTTCTATCCTAATAGGAGAAAAAGAGTGTCCCAAAATTTCCATACATTTTTCGATCTTTCCATTACGCGACCACCATACAAAGTCTATGAAAAATGGTGACGGAATGGAAATAAAAACCTTAGAACACTTTTTTTCTCCTATTAGGATAGAAAGAGCTCGTGATTCTGAGTAGAAATAACATAAAAAAACCCAAATTTGAAAAAAAAAGTGTTTGGGACAAAAAAAAAACGCCCACAAATATTTTTTTTTTTATAAAACTGATGTACACCTACGAGTTATACTCAGAAGGGAAGCATAATATTGTACCTACTTGTCAAATAAACGTGCAGTGAATTTATACAACATTTACGAAAAATACGGAAACTCCGAAAATCTACTTAAAAACTATTTTTATCGAGTGATTTCGTAAATCCAGTACCCAGCTCGCTAGTAAAGTAGTGAATAGGCATCGGGAGTCCGAGTGAAATTGACAGATTTATTTGCGTTCGGAAAAGCCGGGATGTAACTGGCTCTGCATTTTTTACTGGACTCGAACCGAGTTCGAAATAATTTAATTTAACAATCGAACAGCTGATCGGTTCAGTACGTCTGGCGATCTTTAATATCAAATTCTTTTCGAATATAAAATCAAACAAATTATGTAACAACTTCCATACCTGAATCTTTGTTCCGCGGTCTGAGGGCCTACCGCGAGCACGTTCGACGTGTTGCTTCCCTGTCGTACTTGAATATTCATACGTAAGTGTGACAGGGAGGCCACATGTCGAACGTGGTTAATGGTAGGCCCATGGTTTCGTGTATCCCTTATCATTTTAATTACGTTTGGTCTTACTGTCAGTCAAATCATAATTCCCTTTTTACACCCTACATTACTTATATCTCAAGAAAACCCTGATCAATTAATCTTCGGAACCACTGCTCTGGGAATAGTAATAACCTACGTAATGTCACAATTCATATAAGTAAAATTACAAAGTTTTTTTTTTTCAATACTTCAAGATGCTGTTAGTAAGAAATTCTGTATATTACCTATACTCTCTTCAATATTCCTGCATTCTACAGCGCAAAGCTGTTTAATTCAAGCAAATAAACCTTAACACCCTGAGAGCCTAATAAAAAGCAATGTGTTTGCAAAAAACAATGCAAAAAAAAACATTCAGCTCGTCACCCGTATAGGCACTTAAAATGGCCGTCCCACCACAATTGGCTTTTAATACTGACGCATCAGACCCAGTTTCCGAGTTGCGAGGCACAAACCTAGTTATATTAGCCCTCCTCCAGCGGTGAGGAGTAATTTCCCTGGAGATGCTTGTATCGACGTTGGTGGAATGTCACCTTTAGCTACGAGTATATATGATGCGGGTAGGCTGATAACACATGGACGTGAGTTAGATAACTCTGTCTACGGCTTGCCGATTTTCTAGTTACTAAAGTAAATAAGGAAGCGCTGGTGGCCTAGCGGTAAGAGAGTGCGACTTGCAATCCGGAGGTCGCGGGTTCAAACCCCGGCTCGTACCAATGAGTTTTTCGGAACTTATGTACCTACGAAATATCATTTAATATTTACCAGTCGCTTTTCGGTGAAGGAAAACATCGTGAGGAAACCGGACTAATCCCAATAAGGGCCTAGTTTACCCTCTGGGTTGGAAGGTCAGATGGCAGTCGCTTTCGTAAAAACTAGTGCCCACGCCAATTCCTGGGATTAGTTGCCAAGCGGACCCCAGGCCTCCATGGGCCGTGGCAAAATGCCGGAGCAACGCGAGGAAGATGATCATAAAGTAAATAAGGAACATAAGTAAAATACAGTTAAAAAGATTAATGTGAGTAATACGCGACATTTTTGTAGACTCCATTAAATTTTGCCGAGATTAAAATACGCTTGTTGCTACGGTTTATGGTTTAGTTCTACTTGTGTAAGTGTATAGGAAATGTCAAAAAATAAAATAAGCGGGAGCTATCTTAAGGTCCTATCATCGGCCTTGTATGAACTGATAGTAAAATGTTAATTTACTTGTTAGTGATCTATTTACCATACCTCTATATTAATACAACTACGACTTAGGCCAAATTTTTAATTTATACGTTTTTAATTTAAGTGTTATTATGTTTTACAAATTTAAATTATATGGATTTAATGTATCTAACATCAACAAGATTATTATTACCTTCTATTAAATTCGAGCAGAACAGATTTACGCAATATTTATTTGCCCAACGGACGTCGTATATTGGCATCGTTCAAAAACACGATTCAATTACTGGGATTGCTGACGCTTTTGCATGCCAGAATGTATCCGCGCAAATTGAATGAGACGAATCCTGGCCAAGTGCGATTCCGTCTGATTATGCACGGCGACATGGTGTAGTACATAAGACATGTAGTATTATAGTTATATACGATACAAGTCATACAAGTGCGAAAAATAGGAAAGGGAGTGTTTTAAATCGACAGATAAATCGAGTTGCGAATTATCTATTCGCACGTGTATCGTACAACGTTTTACAGTACATATACAGCTCTTTTCGACGTATTTACATAATGTGCTTATTATATCACAGGGTATCATAATGGAGCACCAGATGAGAAATAGCTTTTAAGCTGCCTGATCGCCTGTTGTTTACTTCTAGTTGATGTAATTATTTTACGTATTGACGTGTGCAATAAATATTACTTGTAATGTATTATATTGTATTGTACTACTTTTAGTTGTAATTTACACGTTACATATTATGTTGTAGTGCATAATTCGCGTAGGTACTTATACATATTACATATAAGGTACCTATATTATAGCACAAATTTTCCGTTTTATGTAATAACAGATTGCTTGAAACTATAAATCTTTTAATATTATATTTGGCACCGACATTCAGTGTCTTCTCCGTAAATATAGAACCCGTAATTTTGAACATTACTAAAACCTGCTTCAGTTGTTAATTAGTACCCCATATTATTTAGTACAGGGCGCCGTAATAGCACTATAATCACTATTATCTCCGACACCGAGTGCGGATAATGCCCTAGAAGTTTAAAAAGCAATTTATACTTAAGGATAACAAGGACTCGAACTAAAATAAGAATTTAGTGCCGAACGAACGTTTAAAGGAATGTTAGGGTCAGTTTGTAAATGTTTTGTCCAATTACAAGGCTAGTGTTAATAGGGAAATAATGAGTTCTCCGAGTGGGTTGAAAATTAACTAGGACAAAATGAGGCTTATTTATACAAAATTTAAGTTCACATAGTTCACTTATACAATACCAAAATGATAAATACAATAGTTCTTTTAGTTTTGACCATTTTAAAACCGTTTCAGAGTCGGTTTAAACTGAGGAGTCCGCTGACGAGACTTCAAATAATGAATGCGGCAGATTCTAGAACTTCAGCTCACACTTGAAACTTACGTCGGCCTGTAAATACATTTATCATAGTCATTAACAAGTTGGACATGTCTCCAAATAAACGAAAATTAAGCTGCCAAAATGTAGAACAAACATTTAAGTCGACAGTGGCATAAACAATAGTAATTCCACAAATCCCGGGGCGCGGTGTGTGGGGCAAATTAATGAGTTCCAAGCGGAACGCACCCGCCCCCGTTACTCACACGGGATTACGCGGGTTAGTGCGAACAGTGTATGTTGCCGGTAATTTTCATTGTTAGTGTTAATATTAGTAAACAATGAACAAGTCAGAGCCAACAGGGGCCAAGCTTTTACATTTTAATTACTAAGTCATGTTCGCGTTGGCGAAATTTCTTTTCAAGATCTGAAAGGTAGGTAGGCCTTTGAAATATTTTATTATTTAATCAGAAAAGTGACCAATTTGGACAAGTAAACTCAGAAACGCAGAATAAAATCAGGGTTTAAGTCTAACAATTTTTTTGATTTTCTTACTAGGTCCGAAGTATTTCAGAGTAGAAAAATAATTCACCTTTCGACTTTTTTATTGACTTTTCTAAAACCCATTTTGTGTTTCATGGTATGACAGTACAAATTGTTCACTTGTAAGATTAACTATAACAGCCGAAAACGAAAAGATTTTAGCCTGAGATGAGATCATTTCGTGGCACTTTCTCTTTCTTATATGTTTTTCTGTTTTGTATAATTTTCCGTTCGTGTTTGTGGCTTTCGCTAAGAGTACTAACTAGTTTATAAGCAATTTGTTTGTTTATATTATGATAATAAATTTAACTATTTATTATTATAATAAATAGTTAATTTAACTAAAAAGTCAATAGTACCTCGGAATTCAAGTCATGCTCGATAATAACATCAGTATTATGTAACTACATAGTGTAAACGAAACGATAATAACTACTACTAATACGTTTAAGTACTTAAAATAATTTCCCTCCAAATTAATTCCACTGTAATTGTACGCAGTACACTCGTAAAACGAACAGAACTGTAATACACATTATACATATGTACCAAAGACTGGTATCTTCTGTACAACACGTTAGACATGACAACAAAGCTTCGTCGTACTTTGCTAATGCACATAGTTTCAAAACACCCACACACTTGCACATAGAGGTATTCCAGGGGTCTCACCTGCCGCCGCTAATATCACGATAAGGAGACGAAATTAGAACAGAGAATGCTAACAAAAGTATACTCTAAACAAGACAATATAAGGCCCAAAATTTTCCAGCAATTTCCAATTAATTCGAAGCAATATAATTTATGCCACTGTTGTTGGGAACACTAGACTTGTAAATGGGAGCTGCATAGAACTTTCAAGGGGTTGTTTCTTTAAATTTATGATCAGTATCTTTTAGAATCTTCAAACTTTACCTACCTTGTTTGTTCTTAGGACATTTTATCTCATTTCAACGTTCTAAACTCTAAACAGAACATTTATGAAGATGTTTGTTTTAAGGATTCTCTCTAGGCGGGTATTGAATATGTAGCATACTTAGTTATTCTTATTTACACAGGTGTTTTTCAAATATAACGTGGTATAATGTAAGTTGTGATATTTTTGCTCTTTACCGGCTTGGTATTAGCCCCGCTTTGGACGTTTATTGGCGCTCGTCGACGGCAACTGACGTCGCGCCAAAACGTTGTCAATAAGGTTGATAAAATTTGATGGCGCGCGCCTGCCAGCTCCGTGTTGGTTCGAAAAGAGCACTCTAGTTGCTGTCAGCTGCGTTAAATCCAATTTAAGGTGTGAATTAATGTGTCGACAAGCTATATCCGAGCAAACTTTGTGATGCAATTTGTGCGAAAACGTGTGTTAAATGGATTAGGAAATGTTTTAAAAATTGAATTCTGCAGACTGAATTTGGGCGCTAATTGAAAAAATAAATTAATACATTGTTTGGGCATTCAAACATAATAATAGGTAAGTAATATAATTATGAAATGAGAATGCTCATGAGGACAATATATTTTTGTATTGTTGTAAATGTCATGTAATTTCGATAATTATGTGAATTTTGCGGTGCTGAAACTTGATTTGGCGGGAGCCACGAACACAGCGTGTTACTTTCAAGCTGTGATGCCAGGAAAAATTGTTGTGGATTCTATGAATTCTATAATACGTACATAGTACACTGAGCAGCAGAAATGACTAAGCGGGCGAGTTGGTCGAAATTAGCGTATCATAACTTTATTGTTAAAATAATTATTATTTTTAACACTTAGCTACTTCTGCTGCTGACTGCTATTGTACGCTCCGCCATTATTGCGCCATTTAGGGTCCTAGATAAATTGGTTGTTCAATACTTACGCTATAGAATTTGCAGTTTAGCAGGAACCTTAAATGGTATAACAATCCCGCGTGGTCACTGTACCTAACGTAGCTGGCACCAGTGACCAACAGGAACCAGCAAGGACCGCCGACAGCTGCCACTACGTTAATATCTTTTGGTATGTGTTTAAATGATAATTTCCGCATCAGATCGAATGCATGCACAGCAAAGAGACAATTAGTCAGCATTGTTGACTAAGGGCCCGCAGTTGTTTGTTTAGGTAACTAAATTTGGTCGGTGGTTCAATGACCAAGTATTTAAATATGGATGCTAGAGTAAAAAGGCCGTAATTAAACTGCAATAATACTCAATAATGGATTAAGAGGAGCTAATGATCATTTGTGTGCCATAAATAGTAATATATTGTAAAATAAAAACCGGCTAAGTGCGAGTCGGACTCGCGCACGGAGGGTTCCGCACCATCAACAAAAAATAGAGCAAAACAAGCAAAAAAACGGTCACCCATCCAAGTACTGACCCCGCCCGACGTTGCTTAACTTCGGTCAAAAATCACGTTTGTTGTATGGGAGCCCCACTTAAATCTTTATTTTATTTTGTTTTTAGTATTTGTTGTTATAGCGGCAACAGAAATACATCATCTGTGAAAATTTCAACTGTCTAGCTATCACGGTTCGTGAGATACAGCCTGGTGACAGACGGACGGAGGGACGGACGGACGGACGGACGGACGGACGGACGGACGGACGGACGGACGGACAGCGGAGTCTTAGTAATAGGGTCCCGTTTTTACCCTTTGGGTACGAAACCCTAAAAACAACCTATTTAACGTACATCCTGCTTTAATTAAACAATCTTGTTAATGTATTTTGGTTGCATGCACGATTGTGTCAAAGCTTGAAAATTACTTCTTACTAAAAAAATTAGTCAATCAATTGCTATTGTCAATATCGTAACATTAAACCTGTTTACTTACTTTGTTTTCCTTCACTAAAAAGCGGCCAAGTGCGAGTCGGACTCGCCCATGAAGGGTTCCGTATTTAGGCGATTTATGACGTATAAAAAAAAACTACTTACTAGATCTCGTTCAAACCAATTTTCGGTGGAAGTTTACATGGTATTGTACATCATATATTTTTTTTAGTTTTATCATTCTCTTATTTTAGAAGTTACAGGGGGGGGGGACACACATTTTACCACTTTGGAAGTGTCTCTCGCGCAAACTATTCAGTTTAGAAAAAAATGATATTAGAAACCTCAATATCATTTTTGAAGACCTATCCATAGATACCCCACACGTATGGGTTTGATAAAAAAAAATTTTTGAGTTTCAGTATGGGGAACCCCAAAAATTTATTGTTATTTTTCTATTTTTGTGTGAAAATCTTAATGCGGTTCACAGAATACATCTACTTACCAAGTTTCAACAGTATAGTTCTTATAGTTTCGGAGAAAAGTGGCTGTGACATACGGACGGACAGACAGACGGACAGACGGACAGACAGACAGACATGACGAATCTATAAGGGTTCCGTTTTTTGCCATTTGGCTACGGAACCCTAAAAATCACAGGTAAAATTGTATTTGGCAAGTAAAATTTCATTCATAAGTTCCAAAAAACTTATTCATATAAGCTGGGAACACATCCAACCAAACCAAACCAAACCAAACCAAACCTACAAACCAAATTCGGAACCATTTTATACCTGTATGTGGTCAAAAATGGGATATTATAACATAAAATGTTTCGTTATGTAAATAGGTAGTATAGTTTGCCCGCTTTTGATATCCTCCTGATATCAAAACAAATACTTATTACAATTTAATTTATCAAAAGGAATTCAGTCACTGTCAGTGGGCGGGCTCTTCTTATTGTTGAGAAATCATAAAGACGCAAGACAGATAAATGTCCTGCACGGACCACGCGAATGTATACATCATTAATATACTTCGCATCAACATAAAATCATTTATAAATTTCGCAAGTCGTCCACAATACAAGTGTTTCAGACGGGATCGGGGCCCACGCACCTGATTTGCAACGACGCGGCACAGTAGGCGGAACGGGGCGCTGTCACTAGTCTAGCTCGCGGCTATTCTGTAATAAATTGCCCGTCGTGTACCAACACAGACGTTATTTAGAAGGTAATACGATTTTCTTGTCAATTTAGAACCAGAAGCTATCCTTATTCCTCTTACAAATACAAACTTATCTACTCAGTAAAGACTAGGGTGATGGAAATAAATAAAAAACCGGCCAAGTGCGAGTTGGACTCGCGCACGGAGGGTCCGCACCATCAACAAAAAATAGAGCAAAACAAGCAAAAAAAACAAGCAAAAATACGGTCACCCATCCAAGTACTGACCCCGCCCGACGTTGCTTAACTTCGGTCAAAAATCACGTTTGGTGTATGGGAGCCCCACTTAAATCTTTATTTTATTTTGTTTTTAGTATTTGTTGTTATAGCGGCAACAGAAATACATCATCTGTGAAAATTTCAACTGTCTAGCTATCACGGTTCGTGAGATACAGCCTGGTGACAGACGGACGGACAGCGGAGTCTTAGTAATAGGGTCCCGTTTTTACCCTTTGGGTACGGAACCCTAAAAATCATAAATCGCATTTGGAAAGTTTCTTAAAAAATTAACACATTATCCTTCAACACCTCAGTTATGGCGTATGGATGATTGATATTTTGAATCATGATACTTGTGATATGATGATGTGATAGTAATTGAAATAAATAAAATATCATTTTATTACAATGCCGTTTTATTAATATTTAATACCATAAAAGACGACCTTTGAGTTCAAGTTTCTCGCGCTAAATCAGACATCTTATTAAGCGTTAAACTACCAATCCTTGCGGAATAGCACTGTAGACTTAGGAGGGACGTGGGACGCCTCGTTACTTGTAAGATGATTTTCTGCAAATCTCTAGGTTTATCTGGTAAAGATATGAAGAAATACCGTTACATGAATCATGAATTACAAGTTGATGGCCAAAGTAATAACAGTGTTCGATAAAAGTGCTGAACTTTCAAATATCGATATCATAAGGAATTTATTTTATAAGGCTAATAAAATAACCAGAAATTTTATGCGTTATGAGGTCAGGTATCATTGTAGCGTTTACGGGTCACCTTTAGTTTATGGATTTTATTGTTGTTTTACTCGACGTTGCATCAGGTGCCGTAGCTGGCGACAAAGTTACAAGTGCATTACGTACGGTAACAACGGTTTTCCCGACGTTCTTAAACGTATTTTCTTTCATTTTGTTACATATTATATTAAATAGATAAATAAAAAGCTACAATTTCAGAAAAGGTAAAGGAAAATAGAGGCAGATTTTTTTTTTATAGTTATGTTAAATGCGTTATATATTATGTACCTACCTAAATATTGTCTTAGATACATTTCATTATTACGTTTAAAATATTTGAGTAGGTACCAACTAATATTAATAAAACCACAAGTCTTTTTGTTTTTTGAATTTAAACAGTCGTAAATATTGTATTGTCGAAATACTGGAACAAAACTTGCGAAAAACAAGTGCGAGTCGGACTCGCCCATGAAGGGTTCCGTATTTAGGCGATTTATGACGTATAAAAAAAAACTACTTACTAGATCTCGTTCAAACCAATTTTCGGTGGAAGTTTACATGGTAATGTACATCATATATTTTTTTTAGTTTTATCATTCTCTTATTTTAGAAGTTACAGGGGGGGGGAGACACATTTTACCATTTTGGAAGTGTCTCTCGCGCAAACTATTCAGTTTAGAAAAAAATGATATTAGAAACCTCAATATCATTTTTGAAGACCTATCCATAGATACCCCACACGTATAGGTTTGATGAAAAAAAAATTGTTGAGTTTCAGTTCGAAGTATGGGGAACCCCAAAAATTTATTGTTTTTTTTTCTATTTTTGTGTGAAAGTCTTAATGCGGTTTACAGAATACGTACATCTACTTACCAAGTTTCAACAGTATAGTTCTTATAGTTTCGGAGAAAAGTGGCTGTGACATACGGACGGACAGACAGACGGACAGACGGACAGACGGACAGACAGACAGACAGACAGACATGACGAATCTATAAGGGTTCCGTTTTTTGCCATTTGGCTACGGAACCCTAAAAATTACTCTGCAGCTCACTCTCAATACCCGTCAGAAACACAATACATGAAACGTTACAGTATACGTACATAATTATACTTTACTTCTAGACATTACACACATGTAGACTTCTTGCAGTGCCGTTGATTAAACATAAAACCACTGTTTCGGCATTATTAAGGTATTACTATGCTGTGAGCGTACAAAGTTTGTACAGAGCTCCCGTCTTTGCTTCTAAAGGAACCTGCTCACTAAATGATAGAAAATACTTGTTGAATCACGCTACGCTGACGAGAGAAATAAAGTATGTTTTATTCGCTGTTTACTATTATGGCGAGCCATTTGATTTAATGCCTAGCGAAAGTGGTCGCGTGGGAAACATTTCGGCGGGCCACACTATTTATATGCAAAAAGCCAGCATTTGTCTCCGACTTAAAAGTAGGTGTTGCGGTCTCCGATTGGTATTATTAATATATGCAGATGTTGAGTAATTCAAGATTTAAATATTTGTTATCGTCGTCACGATCCAATATTTTATCACATTAGGAGAAAATGTGTATCAAAATCTTAACAACAGGAAAGAAATAAAATTTACGCTAACAGCTTTTAAAGAACTCAACTGGAAACTTAGAACGTTGAAAATTTTCTCGATATATTTTAAAGGAAACAACTGTCTCACCTAACCTCTGCCGTCCGTCCGTGACTCCAATAAATCCTGCATACCTACTTCATTTAGCATTCATGAGCATGTAGATAAATTTAATTACTGACATAAGGTATCATACTGTGATAATTACAGTTGTATCGCTTCCAACGTAGATTAGTCAACAACATCACGAGTCATTATCGACAATTTGTAGAGCATACAGTATAACGCCGCCCTTACATGTCAGTAATTTCCTTGCCGGAGGTGTAATTAAGCCAAGCTCGCTATACATTTTACCTACTAAAATGCTTCTGTTATATTTACCGAGAGAGAGAGAGAGAGAGAGAGAGAGATACCGAGACAGTGGTATTGTTAACAGTTTTACTGTAAGTATATTTATTTTAATTGCACATTCTAGCACTATTATTTCAGAGTTTATACAATAGTCATTTATTTTAATAGTGTTAGTATGTTTTAGCAACTAGGAACTTTCGCACTTTCTTGCTGTAAAATACATAGTTCAGTTTGGTTCTTGCCCTAAATTACTTTAACGGAATTAAATAAAAATTTACGTATACTAAAACGTCACTCTACCCGCATAACATTATAGGTACTTATATAAAAATCTACTCTATAATATTAATTGAATAAAGAGTGCCCTACTTAAAAACAAAAACCGGCCAAGTGCGAGTCGGACTCGCGCACGGAGGGTTCCGCACCTTCAACAAAAAATAGAGCAAAACAAGCAAAAAAAACAAGCAAAAAAACGGTCACCCATCCAAGTACTGACCCCGCCCGACGTTGCTTAACTTCGGTCAAAAATCACGTTTGTTGTATGGGAGCCCCACTTAAATCTTTTTCTACTCCAGCACTTAAATGTGTCAATTAAATGACTGACAGTGATATCTAAAGCAATGTCATTTGAATGCTTTGTCTATAGGCTCATAAGATGACTGCTAGCAGTCATCTTATGAGTATAATACAACTGCTTTATTTTTTTTAAAGATACAAGTTCCGATCATCTTGATTGAAAGAGGTATGTTTTCATTTACAATAATAACTCTTTTTTTTTTTTAAATAATAACTCAATTTTTTTAAAATAATAACTCTTTTTTTTTAATAATAACTCTTTTTTTTTAATAATAACTCTTTTTTTTTTTTAAATAATAACTTTTTTTTTTTAATAATACCTTTTTTTTTTTTTTGCTGCTGCAGCTGTCATAGAAAAAGTAATGTATGCAACAGCTCATAATTGGTTCTTAAAATTCTCGGGTCTTTTTTTACAAAACTCGACTACGTCTCGTTTTGTAACTTCGACCCTTGAATTTTAAGAACCCTTATTATATCACTGTTGCATAAACTACTATTATTTTATTCTGTTTTTAGTATTTGTTGTTATAGCGGCAACAGAAATACATCATCTGTGAAAATTTCAACTGTCTAGCTATCACGGTTCGTGAGATACAGCCTGGTGACAGACGGACGGACGGACGGACGGACGGACGGACGGACGGACGGACAGCGGAGTCTTAGTAATAGGGTCCCGTTTTTACCCTTTGGGTACGGAACCCTAAAAACGAAAAGGTAGGTAGTAGGTACATGTTTTTTAGGGTTCCGTACCCAAAGGGTAAAAACGGGACCCTATTACTAAGACTCCGCTGTCCGTCCGTCCGTCCGTCCGTCCGTCCGTCCGTCCGTCCGTCCGTCTGTCACCAGGCTGTATCTCACGAACCGTGATAGCTAGACAGTTGAAATTTTCACAGATGATGTATTTCTGTTGCCGCTATAACAACAAATACTAAAAACAGAATAAAATAAAGATTTAAGTGGGGCTCCCATACAACAAACGTGATTTTTGACCGAAGTTAAGCAACGTCGCGCGTCGGGCTGGGTCAGTACTTGGATGGGCGACTGTTTTTTTGCTTGTTTTTTTTAGCTTGTTTTGCTCTATTTTTTGTAGATGGTGCGGAACCCTCCGTGCGCGAGTCCGACTCGCACTTGGCCGGTTTTTATTTTTTAATATTTCCCTTTTGTACTTGCAACAAAACGTCAGAATCATTAATCTTTTTTAGACCTATAAATCGAAGTTTCCAATTTTATTACCCTTTCCACCCTTACACTGTAACCCTTTCAAGCTAATGAAAGATGAGCTTACCTGAAACAACGTAATGGCTCCATCAATATGCATTATGCCCTGTATAGTTCTTCCAACTGAGGACGGTATAATCCAGTTAGGGAAATTTCAACCTTGATATTCAGGTAAATACGATGTCAAATATAACTTAAGCTGAGGTTTTAAAAATATAGTAGGTACTCGTGGGTGCCTAAACGTCTAACGAATAGAAGAATCGTCTGTATACGATAGTAAGCATACTTCTGCTTGAGCTCAGAATTTTGTAGTCAAGCTTGAGAACCGGGCCTTCTTTGGCGCAGGTTGTGTTATTTAATTTGTTGTCAGTTATTAGTTATGTCAGTACCTATATTGTCTCGGTGGCCAGTTCCTTAAACAAAAAGATTTGTGCCTGTTTTTTTGTGTACAAATTGCATGCGTTTTCTGGGTGTAAATAGTTAATAAATCATGTAAATTAATGAATAATATCTTCTTTTGAGAAATAAACTAAATAAATTTCTATAGCTCGAAATTACTTGTCTTTCCCCACTAGAGTTGTTCTACAGTAACAATATCTTACAAAAATAGGAAGCTAACTTCGACAGCACTTTGGTAAGCAGACATCGCATCGTAACAAGGGAATAACTAAGCTCAGGATTAACTTGGGGGCAAAGTTTTAGTACCACAAAATGGTTAGTTCGGCTGACTTAGCACCCGATACCGAGCCAAAGTTATCTAAGTTAGTTCTAGCCAAGTTATCGTTGGCGTCAGGCAATGCTTGGTTAAGTTTAACGTTATTATTTCTTTGTCATCTGGGGATGTGGCTCGAGATATTAACCGAAAGCTCAACGAAAGTCAGAAATTACTTTGGAACTAAGAAAATTATCATCCTTCTAACTTTACAAGGAAAAAAGTTTTTATAACATTTTAAAACTCTGGCATGAGAAAATTAAATGCGCTAAATTGTTTTAATTTATTATTATTGCTGCGAGTAAAGAAGGTTACTGTAATTTTCACATTGTGGTGTTTCAAAGAATGTATAGATTATATAGTTAAATGAAGAGGCAATTTGTGCTAAAAGTCATAAACGTCACCGAGGATACTGGGAGGCGTTGCGTCGAAGGAACAGAGCGCCTTACTTTACGCCACAGAACAAGTAATAAGGTTAGAATGGCGATGCGAGCAGGGTACGTGTTGCCGCGGTTTTGAGCAAACGCTCGCCTGCTACTCGCCCGCGCTGACCGAAAAACGAAGTAAACATGCCTTTTTGCGCCACAATAACGTTCAGATTAAGAAGCCAGACATAAATCTGTCTAAAGGAGGCGTATCCATTCACCACGCACACAAGGCGCTAGCTAGTTTTTACTACCGTTCCGCGAGTGTTAGTAAATATGGAGAGGAACGAGCTGCGACACCGGTTCCGATACTAACTGCGCGCGATAGCCGTTCTAACCTCTTTAATATGTTCTGTGCTTTACGCTATTAAAAAGTTCGAAGCCGCTATTTTTAGCCTCGGCTCCTTCGCGCTTCGCCAGCATCGGCACTCGAAATAAAATGCGTGACAACTTGTGAAAAGTAACTTGAGCGCTGTTAACGTTTATTTTATGCTGTCGATTTACGAAATTATATGTCATCGCCGGGAAATTGGATTGTTGTCATTTGTTATGAATTTAATGGTTGCAATTACTCGTAAAAGGCACCTGAGTACCTACAAGTAATGTAGATAATTAAACAGTTAAACATAAAAATGTTTCGTGTTATGATATCCACTGAACCGAAGTTATATCATCTATATAAAGCATAGTATACTATGTACATATAATATACGCTCACATTAAGGATGACTAACGCTAACGCTTCGTTTTCTATAGAAAGCACCACGTGATCACCGATCAGCCGTCATAGAAAATGACAGGTCGGACGCCTCGGCCCGGGCACGGCCCGGTCTACCGTACCGTGAGTCATCCTTTATGTTTAAAAATTACTAGATTTATGCCTACACCTACATATACTGTATGGCTATCCTCTTCTGACTCTCTATATGCGCGAAGTGAATGTTTATTTATTTTATGTGTGATATGATTTACTATTCAAACTTAATGAACAACTTTACTTTTACGAAGCCGTCTATTTTCTAATAAAGCTCCATGTAGTGTTACATGTAACCAATCAAAAACAATGGATGTTACACACGAGGGGAGCCAGTGTTAATGGACACATCCGCGCTGTAAGTAGTTTTTAATATTTACGGGAAGTATTGAACCGAAATAGACAAATATTACGAGGGTAAAACGTTTCTAAAAACAGTGACCCTCGCGTTTTTAAAGACGTAGTTATTTTCGATATATTGACTGCGACACTTTTTATTAAATTTTGAGCGGCACATTTGTAAGGTAAACAGTAAACACCTATGCGGGCGATGATAATAAAATCGATTCCATACCTATAATGTATTCCTACTAGAGATTTTAAATACGAAGTTAATGAAATAACATTTTTTTTTCCTCCAATACGTAATAAAACATAACCTTTAGAAAATAAAGTAGGTAAGATCTAATTTTGCTGTTTCGAATCGTACCAACATTAAATTTACTTTCAGAGCGGGTGCATATAATAGCATTGCTAAACAGCGGCACGAGCAAGTTTTGTCCGCAAATTTCAATACCACGCAAAAGCCTCAAATTTAGATCCAGTTAAGTCTAGACCAAGTTAATACAAGTTGTTAGGAGCACACAGAACAATGGGGTCACTGCATCCAAAACGACGAATGTTCAAAGAGGCTCCACAAGTCTTGGGACTAGTTGGGACCTTTTGTATAAAATTCAGTTGCCAGTCTCAGCCTATTTACATATTGATTTTGCACGTGAGTAATAGGACGGGTCTACCTTGAACAATGGGTGGGTGAAGACGTGAAATCATTGGCCACCAGATTGTTGACAGTTAGAATTTAGTCATAAACAAGTGAGCACAGAAATACAAGGTGATATTTTTGAAAGGTATAGCGAGCAGCAAAATTTCATGGAAACATTATGAATTAATTCAGTCGTTTAAAACTCCACCAAACATCCATAGAATATCGTGGCTGGTAAATACTAATATACGAGTATGTAGCATTTACTTTTACGTAAACTTAGTCTCCATTTTTTGGATAAACCAAAACATACTTATATTTATTGGCTCAATCCATTTTTTGGATAAACTAAAATAAACTTATATTTATTGGCTCAAATTTTATACATAATAAAAGGACTTATTAACTTAATTTGATTACATTTGTTCAAACAAACGACATAACGTTTTTTATGTAGGTACCTAACTCTTTTATGTTTGTCGTGAATTTATTGGCTATTAAAAAAACTATTTTATAACTAGCACATTTCCTATAAATGGCGGTTCAGTTTTTCTACGTAGCAACATTTAAACGCTCCGTCGCGACGTCCTAAATGCATTAAAGCATGGCGTCACGATAACACAATTATGTTTTAATTTATATGCCCCAGCTTATCACGCAAAGGGCCGTTTACACGCACCTTTATCAAATGAACCGCGACTTGTCGAGTTTTTACTAATTATTAAGATAAATATTTTATTAAAAGTAGTTACACCTTGTTTTGGTAAAGGGTCGTTAAGCCTAATGTGTGTTGTTTAGTTTAACACAAAGTTTGAGATACAAAATAGTTTAGGCTATTGTTCCAATGCTCGATATTTTATTACCCAATAGAGCAGTGTCTGCTGTCATTTTTATTACTAATGACGTAAGTACAAATATAACATATACTGGGACAGTAAAGATTATATGTATAATATTATGTAATATGTAACTATAATCAGAGTGACTAGAATCACAAGTGAGCAGTAATGGCTTTAAACTTGCGACTCTTGAAAGCGACACGATAAGAAAATATTTTCCGCCAATTGCAGTATCTAATAAATTAAATTACATCGGACCTTTGTGTGCGTAAAAATATGTCATTAAAGACTCGATTCCATCTTCTGCCTTATCGTACCAGTTACGTCCGTGCCAGTGACATTGAAATAAATGCAATTTATAGCGCATCAAATTGACCGGGATGTATCGTTTACGCAACAACACTAAACATCGTGGGGCAAACCATGGGGGAATAAAATTATCCCGGCCTAATGTGATGCTGCACAGACAACCGAGATACGATGACAATAAAGGTCGGGTAGGGGCAAGGGGGTCAAAAAGTATAATGTTTCTTCAGCTGCATTTGTTGGGGCACTTAGGTGTAAAATGGTATTCAGAATAACATTAAAAAGGCGGCAGTTAAAGAAAATGTTATGTTATTCAGACATTTATTCTTAATATTTTAAAACGAGAATGTGAGAAATAATCCTTGTAAGTTTTCCGTATCGCCTCAGTGAAAATGCGCGTTCCGCCGCCGCCGCGTGTAAGGTCCTTGGTGAAAACTAGTTTTGACAAATTGTTCACTACCTACCTTCTTTATTTCCGTGACAAAAAGCTTCTACATAAAGATCTGTCGAGCCGAATTTATGTATTTTTAACGTATGTACCACGCTCCTTCTCAATTTGCTCGTCGTCGCACCTATTTACTAACTCTGGCAGAATACCGTGAAAACTGGTTTTAACTAAGTACTAAAATTTTTCACAGTAGTTACCTACACATACAATAATATATTTTTCTTTAGGTTTAATTTCATTTAATTTTATTTATGACTTGTTTTAGAGACAATACAAACGCAATTACTAGGTACTCTTTACAGTTTTGTAAAGTCGGTTCTTTTTGGTTCCAGATTTACGAGACGAATTTATATTCTTATTTACTTTTTACCAGACCCATACTTGGCAAAGTAAACGCTCTAAGCAATTAGATCCTCTCTGATTTACGAGCAGTCGCCGGGTCACGTGCACGCTATCTCTATTTAGCTTTGACAAGTAATAAATTTTAATTCGGGCGGCGTGTGAGTTTAGCACCTCGCAAGCAGATTTTAGCGAAACACGCGTGCAGTCGTGGGTTAATAGTGGAGCGATATTTAAAATTGCGCTTGAATGAGAATTAACACCAAATATTGCTCTTACACAATAATATTTTAGTGCAAGCTACTTAAGGTAAATTAACACGTTTTTAAATCTATCCAAACTTATACCGAGATGAATAACTAATTCAAATAAGTATGACATTTCGGTAGTTATATTAATTGGCCAACAACAGTACCTAATTTGTATACTTCAGTACATTGCGTATTAGTTTCCAACCCAATTACGTTATTTCAATTAGTTACAATAGTAAATCCTGCAAATTCTCTCCAATAGTCACAGCAATTGGGTCTCAAACTGCACGTGTAAAGTGCAACCGCGTTCATTAGGCGAGAGCCGAGCGTAACTAACGCAGCGTGCACGCGCCGCTCTTTAGCGAGCGCCGATTTGACCCGCTCCACCCTCGCAACGAAGAATAATAGAAGACAACACACTAATTCGCAAAACGTTACAACATCCTGATTTAAAAGTTAGCCAATTTAAATCCTAGACTTAATGCTTAAAGCGAATTTTAGAATGTCGCAATGTTTTGCGTGTCGAACGCGAAGGTCTGCTAAGTTTGCCCCAGCATGCTGAGCGACCCTGGTGTAAATACGCGGCGTATGTTTGCGTTGTATCAATTTACGGAACATTTGTATTTTGTGCGTGGTTGTAAAAGCACAGTTGTAAATTGTCATTAACATGTAGGTATACACACTGAATAAATATTCGTAACATCCTTGGCATTCCTGTGGTAACGAACATGTTAGAATTACTACGAACATATTTCATTATTAAAATGATTAGTTTTAATGAACATAATTTTTTTTTCTCCATACAACTCATTAACACTTTTTTTCTTTACAACCTGACTTTGCAACCGCTCGAAGTAAAAGAACTGAGAGATCATTCTTTAACTCGTTTATTAATCACCACATCTTTAGCTTTACGAAAGTAAACATTTATTTTAGTAAGTAAAATATTATTAAAGATTGCAAAGTCTTCACCGAGACAAGTGAAATATTTGCTGTGAGGCAAGATTAATCATTGTAATCCAACAATTGCTCATTTTAAATCTGCGTTACCAGGGGGCTTCATAATAATAAAGGCATAGGCTTTTATATCAATTATGGTATTACGTGAGTCATAG
Organism: Cydia amplana; assembly: GCF_948474715.1. NCBI lineage: Eukaryota > Metazoa > Arthropoda > Insecta > Lepidoptera > Tortricidae > Cydia > Cydia amplana. The sequence goes on along the minus strand of NC_086070.1, from coordinate 10,416,974 downwards.
AGGGAGATGATAATAATCGATCTTTATTAGGGTTGGACCACCCTGTGTGCAATATGTCTTGCACGAAGTTATCCGGAATAGATTTAGACATTAATACTGTTTAAATGTTGTTTTAAGAAGGTAATTTGAGTAGGTATATGAAGTGGACTCAGGAAAATGGTTCAAAATGACCATGGCTACACATGTTTGGCAGTTTCCATTCGGTTTTAAGGACATTAATGAATGTCAGTAGAGCATGGACATGTATAGTAGTAAAATAAATAATAACATAACTATTAAACAGTTAGCCGCGTATAATGTACATTCAGAGAGCGTTCACGTCACCATCGAATAGTCGATATTCTTGTCAATACGATTATAACGGTGCAAGTAATGCAACGACAGCGCTGCTGAAGGCACCATCAGAACTTCACCTTAACTTAAAGCAATGAAACGAAATTTAAGGTTGTTACTGAAAAAGTGCGATGTATCATTATTAGCTAAACATATTCAAAAATAAACAAATGCCTTTTAATTAAGCTTCCCGACTGCCATACATTCTAAAACAAACAGTTTAGCCTGGAAATGGTGGCGGAGCGTTTTTTATCTCGTATGCAATTAATATAGTTATTTTGATTATAGTTATAATTTTTCTCCACCACGCGCCTCGATAATTTCCGGTTATTACAGAACCTTTGGTCAGCATTAATCGGTACATAATTTTGATTGATAGCTCGTGCGTCGGTTTTTAGGGTTCCGTACCCAAAGGGTAAAAACGGGACCCTATTACTAAGACTCCGCTGTCCGTCCGTCCGTCCGTCCGTCCGTCTGTCACCAGGCTGTATCTCAAGAATCGTGATAGCTAGACAGTTGAAATTTTCATAGATGATGTATTTCTGTTGCCGCTATGGCAACAAATACTAAAAACAGAATAAAATAAAGATTTAAGTGGGGCTCCCATACAACAAACGTGATTTTTGACCGAAGTTAAGCAACGTCGGGCGGGGTCAGTACTTGGATGGGTGACCGTTTTTTTGCTTGTGTCGCTCTATTTTTTGTTGATGGTGCGGAACCCTCCGTGCGCGAGTCCGACTCGCACTTGGCCGGTTTTTTACATTATTTTTCATGCAACTTTTTTCCCTTATAGCTGTAATAAAGAGAGTAATGAAAACCATTACAGTGATGAGGGGAAATTACTTCGATGTTATATCACTTTGACGCCATTATATCTATATTACATTTTCGAATTAACGCGGCGCGGTTCTTGAATAACCATTTTATGTTTTCTTATTTAAGATTTTATTATATGTCTTACACATAATATTTATTATATGTACTTACTATTTTAGTTTTTACTAAGTATACTTATTTAAGTTTGGAAAATATGCTCATTGTGGTTTAGCAGCCCTCGATTGCGGATTTAATTACCGAATTAATTTATCTGTAATGTAGTAGTAGTAGTAGTAGTAAACACTTTATTGCACAAAACAAGTACATAAACACAGAGATCATCCAGTAAATGTGTACAAAGGCGAACTTATCCCGTTAAGGGATCTCTTCCAGCTAACCTTTAAGTAACTGAGAGATACACACTGTCGTGTAACTTTTTTTTTCTAAATCTAAATTACTTCTTCACTAATTAATCTCATTATTAAACAAAAACCACCTTACACGCACATTATTATTACTACAACGTTGTCTATTGCATAAAACTGATCTTTTAAATTTAGTGTTTGTATTGTAGTAATTTTGTTATACGTACAAATTTTTATTTTGGTGATAAATAGCGAATGTTTATCACATAATTAGACCTTAAACACATTTTTCAGGCTCATTTATATCACTTTTTATTAAATTACTTATAACGAAACCACTTTTCCGGCAAAAATATAATTCCACGAGTCGGAAAAATTGCTGAGTCTAAGAGAATTTTATGAAAGTTAAACGAGCCGTGAAGTCATTGCATTAAGCGAGAGGGCCTCGCGAACACTTAATTAAGAATTCCCCCATTCAATCCTGCTGCCAGAGACAACAAAAGATTCAATGTTAGCTGATAGCAGCAGCTATCCTCGTAGCTATCTTCATTAAACATAATTTTAATTTCAGCTTTGTACAGGAACGCGTTCACAGTCGCGACACGTTCACTTGTCGATTAATTATTCAGAATTTTTATGGAGTTTAATTTTGGTACGTGCTACAAAGAGCTTCGTGCAGGTGTTAATTTATTTCTCTTTTTGATGTACCGGGTGGAATACAATGAAGGAATTTACCACAATTGTTATATGTTGCTCTATTTTTTCCAACATACAACGCTTATTAACTTTAATTCAAAATACTGATTAAACCATAATAATCTAATTAGCGCGATTATTAATAATTAGCGAACAGGATCAACTTTCTAGTAATAAAACAAATTTTACTTTTTAAATTTATATTAAAACGGGTCATTCGTTCCATAACGAGAAGCTTTAACGGGAGCATCTTCGAACTTAAAATATGTGATTGACCTGTATTAAATTCATAATTTTTTTTTCTTTTTTTTCTGAATTTTATGATACAAATGTCGTCATCATAAAGTCAACTTTTGCCAGCTATAGCATTGTAACTATAAAGATTATAAGCCAAATAATAAGAAGTTTAAGTCGTTTTACCCATGTACTACCTAACCTATATATAAATGAAATAGCTCATATGACCAATTACAAAAGTATAAGAAGAAATAAAATACTGGATATCTCTGTAGATTATCCAGTATTTTTTTAGGGTTCCGTACCCAAAGGGTAAAAACGGGACCCTATTACTAAGACTCCGCTGTCCGTCCGTCCGTCCGTCCGTCCGTCCGTCCGTCCGTCTGTCACCAGGCTGTATCTCACGAACCGTGATAGCTAGACAGTTGAAATTTTCACAGATGATGTATTTCTGTTGCCGCTATAACAACAAATACTAAAAACAGAATAAAATAAAGATTTAAGTGGGGCTCCCATACAACAAACGTGACTTTTGACCGAAGTTAAGCAACGTCGGGCGGGGTCAGTACTTGGATGGGTGACCGTTTTTTTGCTTGTTTTTTGTTGATGGTGCGGAACCCTCCGTGCGCGAGTCCGACTCGCACTTGGCCGGTTTTTTGTTCATTAGCTACTGCTGTCAGCAGTGAATTAAACATTAGTTTACACTCCATTAAATTAGGTAGAAACGTATGTAGTTAATAGGCTTACAAGGAAATACCAACAAAATTTATTATAATTTGTGTATCGACTATGGATTTAGGTATATTAAAGTACCAAGTTGACTGCATCTGCTTGACTGTAAATCTGCAGAGAAACCCCGCTAATAGGCCCCATATGGTAATTTAGCTTTAAGTTACTACAAGAGCTGAGCAATTTGTTATGTTTACTCCGCTTGTAAATAGACTTGGTAAAATAATCTAAAGTTAGTACTGAAAGCTACATCTACGAACGTAAGCACTTACCTACTCATAAAATAATTTCTGGAAATTATAGTTTTTCGAATACATTGAATAAATTTAAAAACTTTTAGATAAAAAAAACAAAATGATAAAAATTTAATTCTTATTCTACTTTGAATTTATTAAAAATAAATATTTCATTTTAATTTTATTTTACTCTATTTATTGCTATTCTACTTGATTGCTTTTAAACGCTTCTCACTGCACCCACCTTGATATTTTTCTATTTGGCCCTATGGTTTACCTACTGGTAGAGAATGCCACGAGGCATTAAGTCCGCAAGCGCTACTTTTTTATGTGCAATTTTAAAAATAAATAAATAAATATATTCTAATATACGAAAGTTACGAGTAAAATAAATTTTTTTAGGAAAAAAATCAGAAGCCAAGCCGTTATTCCATCATCACTCTCATCGCCTTATAATAGCTTCATGTAGGTCGCACCTATGCAAGGAGATATGTATTCATATTTGAGTGTGCATTTAAAACGAATCATTTGTTTTTATTGAAACCATATTCCATGGCAAGTTGTCAATTTCGGACCATAGGTATCAGTTTTTTTTATAGCCTCACGTCACTTTTGGTATCCAGTAAGGTTCTGCTATAATTTACTATCTATAAACTGGATACATAGTATAATTTCTATAAACTATAAAAACCAGTTTTGAGTGAAAACGCGTTTTCTCTAGTTAAAAGTGTTAAAACTAGTTGGCCGCAATACTGCAACAGCAACGCTGCTCTGTCGCCATCCGAATCGACATTCATTCTGTGGTCGAATTTAAAATCCTCTTAGCCAGTGTATTATAATTTCATTATACATAGTTTAAATTTAAATTATAATATATTAATCCAGATAAAAACGTTGCATATTCAGAGCCGTTCTTATTGAATAGTGTTGACAAAGCAAACACATTCGAGCGGCAAAATCAAATTGTCAGTTAAATCAAGCGTGCAAAATAAATTCATGTTTCAGTGGACGGGAATACAAATGGGATTAAATGGGGTAAAAAATCCCCGATTGTTTCGTACGGGCCCATAACAATAGCTCCTATCGGAAAAAGTCATCCGTTTCGGCGCTCAAATGCGAAAGTATGACGTCATCTCCTATTATGACGAAAACAATGTGTTGGAAGACGTTTAAATTCTTTCAGGAAATCGTTGAGATAATAGAAACTAAACAAAAACAACCTTAGTAACTGTTGGGTTTTTTAACCTATCCTGTATTACCGACAAATTGTTCTTTACATAATTATTGAATTTTACTAGCTTTTATAAATAAGCGTAAAATAAGGTAAGCGCTGGTGGCCTCGCGGTAAGAGCGTGCGACTTGCAATCCGGAGGTCGCGGGTTCGAATAGAACCCCAGCTCGTACCAATGAGTTTTTCGGAACTTATGTACGAAATATCATTTGATATTTAGATTTACCAGTCGCTTTTCGGTGAAGGAAAACATCGTGAGGAAACCGGACTAATCCCAATACGGGCCTAGTTTACCCTCTGGGTTGGAAGGTCAGATGGCAGTCGCTTTCGTAAAAACTAGAGCCCACGCCAATTACTGGGATTAGTTGCCAAGCGGACACCAGGCTCCCATGAGCCGTGGCAAAATGCCGGGACAACGCGAGGAAGAAGAAGAAGAAGACTTAGCTTTTATAAATAAAAAACTTTGTTCTTGGCGCATTTGTGTATTTGTTTAGGTACCTATTTTTTTATCTCAAAGTTAAATTAAAAGAGGTAAATGAGAAAACTAATAAAAAACCAATAAGTATGAACAAGTGCGATGAGTCCGCAAAAGTCTGCCGTCGTGACGTCTGCCCTAAATATTATTAGGTAATTAGTGTAATGACTTTCTTATTACTAGTGTGACTGGATAAGCTTACGTGTTGTTGAGCTACTTAACTATTATTATAATCAATCCACACATGTATAATATAACCCTGGTATTATTCATTACGGAAATTCCAATAAAAAAAAGCGAGGACGTTAAAAAAAGATAACGATTTATGTCATTACACTTCGAATGTTATTGCATTGAGCAGGTAAGTAATTTATTTGTCATCATTGCTCATAAAAAATAAGATTTACGATATGCGAAGCTTATTAAGGATGAAATCCCTTTCGGCTTTAACGCGATAAAAAATCAAGATGACGTGAACATTTACTACGTGAAATGCAATATCATTTCAATACGATACTTATCTCCTCATAAGTTTAGTGTTAATGTTAAGCCGAAAAAACATTATGAAGCAATGCGTGCCGCATCAAAATCGTATTAAAATTTTAAAGAATGTATTACTGTATAGGTATGTAGGCTGTTTTTAGTCGGGGACGGTTATAATTGGGTGTACTTATTTGCAAAGTCCGTGTCGCGGGCAGGCAATCGATTGCATCGGGTACTGTGGTTTAATCAGTAGCATGGCTGACTGCCCGAAGTTCATTTCAATATCTTTAACTATTAGGTACTTTGTAATTACTTGCATGCTCGTACTAGATTACCAAGAATGTTTCGCCTGAAGCCCTTTAAAATGTATCCAGCTTACCTCTGGCAGGAATTTGCACTAGCTTTCTTTGAAACACCTTTCGGGGGTGCTTCATAAATCAGCATAACGAGCCAGCCTTCCGTAAGGTGCACCCTCGTAACATTAAGCTGCTGTAATATTTCCTCACTTGGGATGAAATTTTCTGTCTCCATGTTTATGTTGAAAGTTTTGTGTGCCAGATGTCGTTTGAAGCAGAATATTTTGTCTTAAAGAACAGAGTTATTATAGCATTACCTTCTAAGGTAGCTATGTTTTAAACGAAACATTTAAAAGTCATTTTTTTCTTGTGTACCATGACAGTTGAAATTGAACCGCAATTTAAAAGTCCGCTTCCAATTATTTTTGTTACGTAGAGAAATTTGCAATTAATAGGTACCGATTTTACTAATGCACCATACAAGCAAATGTCCCAAATTTCTAAAAATAATATTATGTACAATGAAAACTTATACTACATAGAGATGTTCAAGATATTATCGTCGATCCTTAGCAGTACTCTACGAGGTATTGTGTACTCCATAACCCTCTCTATGGGACTAACTCATAAATCTAACAAGTAGCATCAAAATATTATCAATTTAACAAAATATTCATACCTATATAGACATACTATAGACTGGATTTCGAAGTCAGTCTCATAAAAAATGTTATTCAATATTCACTTGACAGGGTAGGTATGTGTTTAAAAGCTGAGTGTTTAAAAACACGCTGTATAATTAGGGCATTTCTCCATGCAGTAGCTACAAAACTCTAGTAGACAGTCAGACGTCCTTATTCCTACATGCTTTTGTTATCTACATTCAATTGTTTCGTGAATGTGAAACGCGAAATGTGACATTTCTGTAAGACGGAAAACTCTGTTACATTTGGCATCTTAAACAGCCTGGAACTGATTCACGATTCAAATGAGCTTTTTCTTTAGTGACGGCCAAGTTTGAACACTAAGTTTTTAAAAGGCAACTTGGCCACTTTAGACGGTCTTTGTTGTCGGCTCATTTAAAATCAATCGCTGCCATTCCGCCCGAGGGTGGCCGAGGCGAGATTTCGGAGAGAATTCTTAATTAAGCTGGCCGGAGATCCTCTTTAGTTAATGGAGACCCGTCTGAAAGACTTAGAACGAAAGTAAACGAGAGGCGACATCGAAAATACTTACCATCCATTAGGTTTCGTAATATTGCAATTCTTAATGAGTAACAAGTCCTGCATTAGCGAAAGAAAAACCCCCTTAATATAGCGGGTCTTTATGAGGCGAGTCATTAAAAGTAACTGCGGCTGTTACCTGGACCCCGGGTAGTATTAGTAAGTATTTGGGTCCCGGACTTGCAATACTGAAGATTATAAATAAAAATAGCTTGCCTTAAAACGTAAATTACGAATTCGTGGAAAGGACACGTTAGAAAATAATAAAGAAAAACAATTACTTTTTAACCATAGACATTCAAATATTTCTCGGCAATCATGTTAATCGTGTAGCGGTAAACCAAGTTTCATTAGTCACTTATGTTCTATACAGGTGTGCCGGATGACACGTGCTGCCATCACAATCAAAGTCCGATCCCTTCCGCCCTCCTCACAAACTTCTTTCACTGGAAAGCAATTTAAACAGCTATTAAACATTCAATTCTATTGATTAAGTATGGTTGATAAATTGAGCATTGGAATCACCGCCGTCTGTTTAAAAGGAAATGGATTCGTCTGTAGGCTGATCATTAATCTCGAAGTCTTCAATGGGCAAGTCAGACTAATAACTAGAAGCAAGAAGACAAATTTTGTCAGTGAAGCTAAATTTAAACAGTAAATTATATTCATGAATGAACTAGTTGCAAGTAACCGAAGCAGAGATTAGTCATACGTCGGAATAATTGAGAAACAATCTGTTTCCGTTCACGAAATAAAGGATTCTCTTTAAGGTTGTGCCCAATACAAATGTGCGGTTGACACTGTTAAATGGGCCCGTATCCCTGACTAATGCCGCTCGTTGTCTAACTTGTCTTAAACTATTGCAAACAGAGCGTTCATACGCCACAGATTAGTCAATGGTTACATAGGAAAAACGGAACATTCAATATGTTTTGCAAACAATTTAAAGTTAGACACATTTAAAGACGAAGAAGGAAAGTGGTTGTTAACAAATTTGTAGATACAACTTTTTGGTAGCTACCAGCTCATTTTACAAATCATCCTCAAAGTTTGGAATGTTTAATTAAAGTTAATTACTTTTATGCGAAAATACGAACGTATAAAATAACTGGATATAGTTAATATGTTCGTATGAAGTTAATGCGGCGTAAATATCAATTACGCTGCGTATATTGGGAAATTTGGTAACCAGTCGGTGATTGTCCACGCACTCTGCTCCCCCTGTCGGTTGCATTTTGGCGAATATTGCTAATTTACTTTTATTATACACTAAACATAAATATAGGGGCCAGTCCTTTTGAATAGATGTCGTAAATCTTTGTTGTTATTGTTGTTCTATCAAGAGCTGTATTTTCATCGATTACTTAATCAAGTAATCCAAAAGCCAATATAAAAAGTTTATCTCTCTCTCTCTCTCTCTCTATGCTAGTTCAAAAAATAAAAAAAATATATTCATACCCGCAATATATCACAAAAAAGTTATAAATTTCAAAGACAATTCTTTTTTACGCACAATAATTAGAGTCAAAAGCATGACACGGTATGATCGATAAATGCCGCAGCTAATTACACAGTTAATGACAATGATAGCGATACCTATTAGTCACATCATTATGGCATTATGATTCATCATAAAAAGATATGCCAATGAATTGTCATTAGCTGCAGTGTTATTGAAATGATTATGTTGTTTGGTATATTTTGCGTTGATTAAAATAGTTGAAATTTTGTTCCCGCTGATTGTTAATCGCTTTATACCAGCCCAAATGTTTTATTGATCACGTTCTCATACATATATATCTACCAGTCAGCGTTATAAGCAGGTATAACAGGCAGGCAGGCAGGTATAGTTAGGCATAGTTGTTTATCGTGTGAACTTTATGGGTGCGTATCATAATGAATACGCACTTTTGGTATAATTTCAGTTTACAAACGTTCAAAACGTATACTAATCTTATGTATAATGCACTAAATCTATATTTTCAATTAGTATAACATAAAAATAATATAACATACAATATACATATCGCTGTTTGGTATAACATACAAATAAACGAATAACATTTAATGTAACTTTCATTACGCATAAAAATTAAAATAAAATAACATCTCATATAAGTACCTACCTACGCTTTTTCCCCGAGGTTTTCACGGAGGTCACACTAAATCAATGGGTAGGTTAGGTTCGTTAGGTAGCTTCAGATGCCCGAAGGGCAAACAGCCCAGAAATAGGAGCCCCGCGTAGTTTAGTTGTGAAGGAAATGTTTTTTTTTTTAAACAGTGCGGTGAGACCCATGGTAGAAATAAGAAGAAACTGCTACCAGAAAAGTGGGTTAGGTTAGAACTGTAACCCCCCCCAAAGAAAAAGAAACTTCAATCTGAAATTTGTTTTGTATATTATTTCAACGTTATACCTTTTTATACTTATCATAAACGATATTATATGTAAAGTTCATTATACATAATAAAATTATAGAATTCATTGTTATACGTATCGCACGTTATACTTATTGCACGTTATGCCATTCAAAATTATACTAATTGAATTTATATATTCTGAGCAATATATTATAGGTTTGTATACGTTCTATTACTTACCCGAACTTTATTATGGGGTTAGAGCACCTCTTCTGCAACATGACAATTTGATATAGGTACCGCCGCTCCGCCGTTCATACTTTTCATAGAATAAGTTTGTTATTGATGTTCTTACTTATCGCTTGCAACTAACTACTTATATAAGCGAAATGAACGATTGACTGATGTCAAAGTGAGGTCAAATTGACATCAATCTGTAAACTCGACTCGGGCTTCTTTTCTAAACACCTATATATCTTTTATCAGTACATTATACCATTGTGATTAGGCTGGTAACTAGACTGTTAGGTATTTCGCCGAACGCCTAGCACGATGCATGTTGCATAAGGCAAATCACCCAGTTTTATTGCCCTATTAAGTAATTTAGTTAGGATTTAAATTATTTAAAATTGCCATGAAAAGTCATTTTAGAATTCTAGGGTTTTGCTTTTAAAGGACAAGAGGTGGTAGGTACTTAATTAAATTACCCCGTCCTTTAGAAAGTACATTAAAACTCCAAATAGGTTAATCATGCCTACGTCCGCCATAAACAAATTTTGCCAATTTCCTAATTTCTTCTTAAAAGTACATATTATGAACATCAAATTATAACCCACCTTTTACCACAAAGCCGAATATCCACACGGCATGGCACGATGCTTTCTATTCATATCCCATTATACGGGAAACTCGCCCCTTATGCGGTGCGTCGACTGACATGCATTGTGCTTCTGATTAATGGTTTACAAAAGCCAATCTTTTACTTGAGGAAAATTTTAAGGCTTCGTGGCTTTAAGTAGATGAATGTTTTAAAAATTTATTCAGGTGTTTTCACATTTATTGTGTAAAAAATGTCGAGAGCATGATCTTTGTAAATTTCGGTGCTTTGTTGAAAGCACAATGATACTGAAATAAATAGGAGCTTACTTGCTTTATAAAAAACTTGCCCTTAAACATGTATCTACATGTGTTTAATTTACCATATCCGTTACCCTAAAATCCCAGTTTTTAGTGAAAACGTGTTTTCCTTTCAATACGTTAAACTGGTTTTCCGAAACGCTTTCGTGAAAACCAGAGTCTGTTCGGAAAGAGAAGAGTCGTGGAATGTATTGGGCCCCATATATTCCACGACTCTTCTCTTTCCGCACTAACTCTAGTTTTAACTAGAATTTCACAGTCAGAACTAGTTTCCGTAAAGTGCCTACTAGGGAAATTGCGTTTTCACTAATTTAAACCAGTTTTCACGGTATTCTGCCACAGATAAAATATACTTTTTAGGGTTCCGTAGCCAAATGGCAAAAAACGGAACCCTTATAGATTCGTCATGTCTGTCTGTCTGTCCGTCTGTCTGTCCGTCTGTCTGTCCGTCCGTATGTCACAGCCACTTTTCTCCGAAACTATAAGAACTATACTGTTGAAACTTGGTAAGTAGATGTATTCTGTGAACCGCATTAAGATTTTCACACAAAAATAGAAAAAAAACAATAAATTTTTGGGGTTCCCCATACTTCGAACTGAAACTCAACAATTTTTTTTTCATCAAACCCATACGTGTAGGGTATCTATGGATAGGTCTTCAAAAATGATATTGAGGTTTCTAATATCATTATTTCTAAACTGAATAGTTTGCGCGAGAGACACTTCCAAAGTGGTAAAATGTGTGTCCCCCCCCCTGTAACTTCTAAAATAAGAGAATGATAAAACTAAAAAAAATATATGATGTACATTACCATGTAAATTTCCACCGAAAATTGGTTTGAACGAGATCTAGTAAGTAGTTTTTTTTTATACGTCTTAAATCGCCTAAATACGGAACCCTTCATGGGCGAGTCCGACTCGCACTTGGCCGCTTTTTTACCGAGGCTTCACGGAAAACTAGTTTCAACTAGAAAAAACGCTATTCACTAAAAAAGGGTTATACGGTAGATAACCTATCTAACTCATCTCATTTTGAACGGAATGAGTACGGTATAGAAACGCAAACGTTTAATATTCAACTAGGTAACCATAATGAATAATGAATGTAATGATATACGCAATACATACTAAAACGGCTGTCTCGTAATCTAGTTGGCAGCATCAAAGATAAGATAATGGAGGCAAAACAACGGTCTAATGCGCCATATTGGGTTTCAGAGCAAACAGTGTAGACGCCAACGCCGCCTAGTGTCACATTACCACACATGCTGCTGCCAAAAGGTCATGAATAGAACTGATTTGTTTGTACAGCTATCGGGATATTAAAACAGGAGGAAGTTGTGTTCTGTACGACTTTATACCTAGTTCAATGTAATACTAGTAGATCGCAATAAAAACATCGGTGCCTAGCGAGACACCGATATTGTAATTTATTTTATTATAAAATAATTATTATAGTAGGTACAAGACATTTCAGGTCATCGCAATAGGTAGATTGTTTTGCTTATTTTTCACTTTTCAGGTTATCGCCGTAGTTGCCATTGTTTGATGTTCGTTTCTCACAGTGACCAAAGTTTATTCATATGACAAGTCAATCAAAACACATTTGATTCTAAATCATATAATCCCTCATGTTGTTTCCAGGCACAAAAGGAAAAGTGTAATCAAATTCCAGTTAGTGCTACAAATCATCTCATTTCTTTCACCGTAATCATGTACTTTTTCTCTGTCGTTTCTTTTGCGCTTTTCGGGTTTTTCTTGGAATCCAACAAAAACTGGCACAAGATTCGTCGGTATCTGCGCTAACAGGAAGTTGGCGACCGGAAGGGCTATCTTTGCGCTTCTCTGAAAGCCTCTGAGGCGTAGTGCTGATGTCGGATTGTAATAAATCATTTCTTAGTCGCGACATAGTATTAACCCTTTACCTACGGGCCCTTGAATCAATCCGTAACCGCCCAGTACGGGCATGTTTTGGCGAGAGTCGGCGATTAGGCATTTGATTTCAATAAATATCAAATATCATTATCAAATAATCACTTACTTGTAACTTTTGAAGTATTACAGCTACACACTTGAAACTTCACACACACAACAAGTATAATGTGTTTAATCAATAAATAATCACTTGGAGTAATAATATTCACTATTTTTTCTGCTATCAAGCAATATATCAGTCACTAAGAAATTGAATATTTTTAAGTTACTACTTGCGGATTTCACAAGTTTAAGTTTAAGAACATTAGTTTATAGTATACTTAACACAAATAAATACTTAAATAACGATAATTATGAAAATAATGCATAAATATCAATCACTTAAAACGTTGCATAAAAACAATTTGCCACTTATGGAAAATAGTGATGTGCGTCTATCGACACATTTGTCGATATATCGATAACCTAGTAAATGTAAAACTTATGATTTTGGTGAAATTATTATTAGGTAGGTACAATAGTACCTAATAATGATTTCATAACATGTTAAATTCCAATATTTGAACCAAAAACGGTAAAGAAACACTAAAAATAACACCCCAAACACTGCCACGCCGTACTCTCATATCGACAACAAGTCGATGAAATTTAAAACAACACTACTGTCCGCCATATTGAGTTCAATTTTTAGCACCTCTGCAGTACGGGTGTCAACCCCAGTTGCCAGCAAAAAAGCGGTAATTTTAAAATTATATTTATGTCAGAGCCATCTACCGAAATATTATGATATTTTTTTCTTTGTATCTATACTAATCCCAGTGCATAATGTGACCGCTATTACCAAGCCACAAGGTCTCATTTTGATTTAAAAAAATGTTTAACACGACCATTACTTCGATCAACTATAGTTGACACCCGTACTGCAGCGGTGTTGCCTTACTGGCAACTCTGGTTGACACCCGTAGGTAAAGGGTTAACTGATATTTCAGTGCCGAATGCACAAACGTACAAAAATACTTAAACCTAGACTAATATCGACCGCTAAATAAAATGACTCTATACTTAACGTTTAAGTAAATAAAAGATTTCTTTTTAAAATTCCAGGTTTACAATATTTCCATAAACTATCAAAATGAGACTTGTAACAGAATATGTATTAAAAAGTCTAGATATAATCATCTTGGTTATACGACTTATACGGTTTATGTTTTTGTTTAAGTATTAAATATTTGTCATTAGTTTGACTGTTTCAACTTTGGTTTTTACGCATCATGACAACAACATGTTGATCGTGAATCAATAAAATGTTTACATAATTTTACCCAAAAGTGTATTACGGACAAAAAATTAAACCGAATAAACTTAACATTAAATAGCTCCTTTATTAAAAGAACCTGAATACACATTTAGAGAAAATAACAGTCTGGTAATAGTAGGGATTGCAATAGTAAATACTCTGACTCTCGACAAAAACTCGCGGAACGCGAACTAACTGCAAAGATAACTCTGCAGTTTTGCACAAAAGGCGTGCATCTGCATAATCGATGGCTTATTGGCGTTCCCCTTTACTTCTAAATTGCAAATTTTCCACACGATTTCGCTCCACAGAATAAATTTTCAAGTCGCGAATACGAGTAAAACGCCGGAGTCCCCGTTATTTACATTTTCTTTTGGTACAATTTAGTTTAGGGTGTCGGGCTCATGTAGGGAAAGTTTTCAACAAAAAACCTTCCGATACGTTTTTTTTAAGACCAAATTTAGGTGCCTGATATTCTCTAAGCTGCCATAAATGATAACAAATTGTTACAATATATTATTAAATTATACAACGGGACTTAATCGCGTATCTAAGTTTTAAGATTTACCTCCGACGTTTCGAGGACGGCGTTGTCCCCGTGGTCTCGGAGAAGACTGGCTTAAGTTGACATCAGCATCGTCTAACCGCGCGATCAAGACCAACCAAGATCAAGATCTCATCCACATGGAATCCAGTCATTAGTAAATGTAAGCGTAAACGAATATCGACAGTCGATAAATCGAATATCGTTAGTGTTGTGTGTCGACAGAGTGACATCCCTAGTGCGCAAAACGTTCAAGCGGATAAACAAGACCAAGTGCGGGTAGTTCGAAAAACTCGCGCGGTTAGACGATGCTGATGTCAACTTAAGCCAGTCTTCTCCGAGACCACGGGGACAACGCCGTCCTCGAAACGTCGGAGGTAAATCTTAAAACTTAGATACGCGATTAAGTCCCGTTGTATAATTTAATAATGTGTAAAAATCGTGAAAGTTTAAATCAGTGTGTTACAATATAATAATGAAAATAATGCTAAATTAAAATGTCAAACCGATGTGGACGCCTCAACGTGACCACGACCGCTCTGTCAAGAGCGATACGACAGAGAAGAAGAAAGTGTGAAAAGGGACTCTACGTGTTGGTTTCGGCTCCGCGCATGCCTCCCAAATGTCTGGAACACTATTGTTCCGTGATGGGTAAATAATGATTCAGCCTATATAACCTGTCTCTGGGGTCTTGTGTGTGCATGTGTCAGCCGGCATCGTCGTTTTTAGGGTTCCGTACCCAAAGGGTAAAAAACGGGACCCTATTACTAAGACTTCGCTGTCCGTCCGTCCGTCCGTCCGTCCATCCGTCGGTCCGTCCGTCCGTCCGTCCGTCTGTCACCAGGCTGTATCTCATGAACCACGATAGCTAGACAGTTGAAATTTTCACAAATGATGTAGATATATCATGTGTTCATGAGATACAGTATTTGTTATTATAGCGGCAACAGAGATCTGTTGCCGCTATAACAACAAATACTAAAAATCAAATAAAATAAATATTTAAGGGGGGCTCCCATACAATAAACACGATTTTTTTGCTCTATTTTTGTTGATGGTGCGTAACCCTCCGTGCGCGAGTCCGACTCGCACTTGGCCGGTTTTTTTTGTATGATTGAAGGAATTACGCGTACACACCTGGTTATATATTTAATAGCCTATTTAGTCTCCCACTGCTGAGCAAAGGCCACCCATCTCTCTACACACGCTCTTAACACATACATACAATTTTAAAATTCATGTTTTCATTCCATTACTGGAACGCTTTCCTTTGCCACATGAAATAACGCCACGGATTTAAAAACATTTTCATATAGGTACGTACATTATAATGACTTAATTCACCTCACGAATGTTTATTAGTTCTATTATGTTTCCAGTGAGCGATAAATAAAAGTAATTGCCTAATTATTTAGGGCCGGGGTAAGACTTGCTAATACCCGCCTGCTTTGCAAAGCCTTGTTGAATTTATCGTTCCTTGTTCCTATAAGCGCAGAGCCTGGCAGTCATGACATGACTTGAGACTTACCTTGGGACTGTAAAGCTTTTTTTCTCAAGTAATTCATTTTGTAATCTTAATTAACTGAACCTGTTATATAGGTACTGATAATAATAGTATCGAAGCAAAAGAAAACATTTGTGACTTTTGTTGTTATTATTTAGTTTAGGAGAAAACCTTATCAACTTGGCGGGGGCACTACCGTGCCCCCAGATTCCCTATGTTTTGCAAGAGGCTTGTTTGGTTTAGGATTGTGTTAATCTCAATCTGTATGTTTATGGCGCCTTAACTCAAATCAAAAGTTTGTAAATAAATGGGTATTAACTATTGCCAATGAAGATAAAGTGAATGAATGTGTGTGGTTTTAGCAGCCCACGGTTTAAAAAAATAAGTTCAGTTTAGGGTTATAAAAATAGGTCATAAAGACAACTTTACTGCAGCAACTAAAACATTAATAAATATTTACATAGCACACGTTTCAGTTGCCACTCAACTTTAGAGGCAAAGGTTTAACGACCGACTAACAACATATTTTTATATTCATTCATCATTTAAAATTTGATTGGGTTTGAACAACGGAAACACACGGATATAAAATTTTGGTAACGTATGTGAGTTACGAGTTGTTCAGCTATGTACAATTGATGTCGCACAACTTAGAATTGTGCCAATATCGATGAACAAATCTTACAATTAATTACTAAGTGATCTTCTGTAGTTTCCACAATTAAAGTTTAATGAAACTTTAGGTAAGAAAAAGTTCGCACAGGAAGTCCGAGGAAGGAAAATGAATCCCGCTTGCCCCTCACGCCCCGAAACCAGGACTTCGTATGCGAAATATAATTTATGACAAGTCTTTATTTCTTTAACTAACCTGTAAAAAAAAGTTGACAATAAACTGATATAATATATTGTTTGTGAGATGTTTGAACATGCTTTAGCCGGTATTTTGGAACTGTAGCTTTGGGCATAAATCAGTAGATAATTTACTTAATCATTTTATACGTACTTAAATACACACCACTCCATATTGGTTGGTACTCGGGTGGTTATCATGTATTATGATATAATTTTGCCTCATAAATGAAACAAAATAATATAATTCTTCTCCAATAGATAGGTAGCGTTCCAAACGTTCCCATAAAACCCGCGGCGGTAATTGCGGTCTATTAATAATAATTATCGCGCGAATTATCCCTATCAAAACACATAGCAGCATGTAACGGTACATAAAGGCATAACGGTAAGCTATTACTATTAATATTTCTACTAAAGCGCTCATCCCCAATACCGCAATTATGCCTAACGTGTCCGAAGTGAAGATGTCATTTCACTCGTCCCGTCCAAATTCAGAGTCATTCAATTTGCATATAAAGCGGCCAGAGGCGTCAATGGGACGAGAGGGCTCGACGGTGCAATACCAGCCCTGGAACCTGATGACCATTGTCGAATTTTTCAGTTGGGAATTCGGTAATGTGTAAAACGAAGGGTGAAGTTTGAGAACGACGATACCTACTGCTTGACGTTAGTGGGTGATTCTTAAATTGTGTCAAAAAAATTTTATTTTCATAAACTTTTTTATTTTTCACATATTATTACATATATCAAAAGTGCATACAAAAAGCAATTTTTTGATTCATATGGTCAAGCTTGATACCCTCGGGAAAGGTAAATAAAATGAGTACATAAACACGGTTGTGACAAAGTGTCCCTCAGTCGTGACATTTCGGCATTTTGGTGGCCAACTCGGCTATTTTGATTTATATAGTTATTTTACCATAGCCTAAGTCACTTCTATGACTACGACAAACCTAATGACAGCTCAGACGTCGAAATGCGTCAAACTATAAAGGCTGTAGAGCGTGACAAAAAATTCGATACACATCATACATACATACATACAAGTGAAAATATTTTTTTTTGCTCTGGCAGTCGGGCAATAATAGCAAATGATCTGTAGCTAATAAAAATGCATTACTGAAAAGTGCATGTGCCTCTAAATTAATCAAACGAATTAAGAATGACACGGCCACGTGTCTATATGTCACGAACGTGGACTTAAAAGTCCGTGGTGGTGACTGATTTTTGAGGCCACGGTCGTGATAATTTGGAACATGTTCGATATTACATAAACATTTCCTTTGATTTTGCAAATGTTAAATAATTAGCTTAATCTGCAATGTATGAGGTATACCTATCTTATGTTACAAACAATAACGTGAAACTGCAACTTACTTTTAAAACTCTAACACGGCGGTGATGCGTTAAGGTTGACCATTTTTTCAAATGAACACAAATAAATAATTTTCGACAAAACTTCTCCCTGCAGCCATTTGTAAACCTGACAACAACACAGTGCTGCTGTTCTAAAAAAGCTTTAATAGGGCTGCCAGTAGTAAACATAATTTTCTACCGAGTACCGCATGTTTATATTACCACGCGCGGTGGTGACGCGAAAACTAATCACAAAATGTATGTTGTTTAAAATCGTTATAAATCCATATAATTTTTAATCAGTGTTGTAGAACAAGGATTAGTGTTTTGTATTTGATATAAATATTTGTAAATACACTTCATATTTTTTCAAAAAAAAAATCAAATATCACAAAATCTGGGGAAGTCACACTACACGGTCCGTGACATTTCGCACTTGTAATTTTTTTTTATATGTTTCTAATTCTCTTAGGACAATACATTTAGGTTGACCTAAAACTAGAGGTAAATTGCTAAGTATATTGATATAGAGTTTACTTATTTTCACAAAAATACATGCTATTCTTACGTGTTACACAAAAAATGCATAAGAATAAGAATTACCCTAGTAGTAAATATTTTTGCCGTGATCGCATTTTATCTTTTTTAAGTATTTCTAGAAAACAAATTTAAATGTAAATCATTAACAAAGTACGCTATACCGAATTAATTAGGTGTGGCCTATAGGCTGTATACAGCCTGGTTATAATTATTCGCTTAAAAAAGCTTTAGTGATTTACATTGACATGTTTTGTAAGCATTGTGCTGACAATATTCATAGTACCTGCACTTATAAAAAGTGCAGGTGTAATAGAGAATGTTGCAAATGAGATCTTTTTTTTACCTTAACCATCGACCTTATTAATAATTTAATTTTTGATGTCATTAATCTAAAACTGATATACTAAACTGCCTTTTATTTGAGAAAATAAATAATATTTAGTTTCCAGCGGCGATTTCCTGGAAATAATGGAGGATTGTTCCAATCCGCGATAAGGCACTGGCAGTAAATTAAAAGTTAATTGTAACAAAGGCTCGTGTTTGCTTAACCGCATGATAAGGACGGTCTTAAAACAAATCCAGATTTACAATGCGTTATAAAACTGAACTTTAAAAATGAACGCAATATGTTTGACTTTAGATCATATATTATATTTATGAATGAATAAAAAGTATAATGGATGGCCCAAAACTAAGTTATCTAACAAATCATTTTTACTGCGTATGTGTATCAAAGCTAACGGAGGATATTTTGCAAATAGATAATTCGTCTTTTTATGCATGATGGTAAGCGATTACCGTCTCCCATGGACACCTGCAAGTCTAGAGGGGTTTCCTCGCTTATTTGGAGAATAGCACTAGGTACAGCATATATACAGGATGGCCAAATAAGAGGTATACACTTTATTTTTGATATTTTATTCTATAAAACATAAAAAATATTAAGTATTCCTTGTTAAATATAATATGTAGGGTCAGCAATTACACATGGAAAATAATGTCAGACAAATTTGTCCACCTCTAGCAGCATGGCAGATGCGAACCCTTTTCATCGCGTTTTTCATCACTTTTTCACACATTTCTGGCGTTATCTCAGCGACAGTGTTTCGAATATTTTGTTTTAATTGCTGAAGGTTCGTTGGCCTATTAGCATAGACACGTCCCTTTAGATAGCCCCACAGAAAAAAATCAGGAGCTGTTGAATCAGGCGATCTTGGGGGCCAGTCAATGTCACCGTTTCTCGAAATTAATCGACCGGGAAACGTTATTTTTAATGTTTCTATTGTTTTTAATGATTAAAACACGTTGTTCCGCCGTAAAACGCTCCATAATAAATTTGCCGTATCTACACAAACTAATTTTCATGCAATAACTGTCATATTTACCGCCAAAATAAAATGGCGGCAAAAAAAAGTTGTATACCTGTAAGTTGGCCACCCTGTATATGCTTCGGCGTATAAAATAGTTCTTCTTTGTCGGACTCAGCTTCACATCGCCAATTGCCATTTCCCGGCCTCTGCAATAATGTATAATCTTCGTTTCTTAGATAATAGAATCATAATTTCTTTAAACCCATTCAAACATTTTATGGCTTTCACGCTTGCTTCCAAGCATTCAATACACATTGTTTAGTTCCAAGTCAAACAGTTATTCAACATTGAATTCCAAGTTTCAAAGTAAACAGACGTTACTATCATTTTAACAGTCAGTTTGAAACTAGACATGAAACGCGGCGATGCGACAGCAATGGCGGAACGTCAACTTTTCCGCGCTTCGCGTAAATTCAAAGTGTCGTAAAATATGAAAAATATCCAGACGTTCGCGAATGCAGTAATAAAACTCACAGAGGAACAATTTGTAGGTACTAGAAAGGCTGCACAGCACAAAATGAACGGACATGTTTGCACTTGAGAATCATACCGCCCCTATTTCACCACGGCAACACTGGTGCGACAATTTGACAAATGTCACTGTTGCTGACGTACAGGCATCCATGGGTACCATCGGGCGGGCCGTATTCCTGTTTGCCACCATCATTGTATTATTTAAAAAAACTTTATTATATCGGCAAAAAACAGGTATTTCTCTTTCGAAGTTTATGATGATGATAATGACAATTGTCACACGATTTAATAGAAATTTCAGTAATTTTTGACAGGAAATGAGTTCTGTGTCGGAACTTCGTGACAATTGTCGTGTTTCTTGTGACAATTGTCATTAGCATCGCAAAATAAGTACTTATTTATTTGCGATGTAATGGAGTTTTTTTTATTAATATGTTGGTGGTAAACAAGCACACCGCCCGTCCGATGGTAAGCGGTTACCATAGTCTATGGACGCCTGTGACGTCAGTAACAGTGATGTCGACAATTGTCGCACTTGTCACCGTGGTTAAATAGGGGTCTGGGTGACGCAAGAATTGTTTTATGTCAGGGTCGTAAACCTTGGTCTACTCGGAAATTTATGGTTTTCAGAACGTGACCGGTTCAGTGGTCAAAAAAGTAAAGGTATGGATAATTGATATTTAGGAATACCTACTATAAAATTAGTAGCAAGTAGGTTTTAAAGTTGTTTTACAAAAGAAGATAATTTAGGATTAACCCGGCGACAGTAGAGGTGGGTAAATTTTCAGATTCTGTCAATTTACCCCATTTCACACACAAGCGCACTTCACGCACACTACCTCACTTTACTGGGACAGGTCATTGACCCATCAAGTTTTTTTAAGATAGCGTTTTGAGTTTAGTGATAACCACTGACCTCTTTTGAGGAACAGAAACTGTAAAAACGTTCCATTGAAAGAAGAAAGAGAAACAATACATTAAATCTTGCTCTCCTTGTCTGTTCATGTCACACGTGACGTATTTAAATTCTAATTTAATTCATTTGATTGTTAACTATTTTCTGCATATTACGGCTTTACACCGGCTTTAAACCGAATAAACCCAGATGTCATTAAGTCAGATGTAAAATGTTATTTACTACTCTATACGGTTATTCATAAGGCGAAAAATCAATTCAATTAGAAATTTAAATAAATAAAGTTTCGGCAGGGTGGAAATTTATTTAAGGCGGACAAAATAAAATTTAATAATATATGTCGGCTGATGTACCCCTAAGATCTTTACAGATTTACTTGTACGAGTATCGTATATTCGCTATTTATTTTGCTATTAAATTTATAAAATTAAAATAAATAATTAAATATTATACTGGCATTCCACCGCTATTATTTCAGTGCTGAACTGATTATCTTCGATCGTAGCCTTGATGATGTAGTTGTACTTACACTTACGGCGGTAGGAGCGGCAATGAACCCCGCGCAGCGTAGAACGAGAGGTGCATTGGGGTAAGTGCATATACATATAATTCTTCGTGCGTCTGTCTGTCTGTCCGTCCGTCTGTCATAGTCTATTTTCTCCGAAACTACTGGACCAATTCAGTTGAAATTTGGCACACATATGTAAATTTGGCACACTAATGTAAATTTGTGACCCAAAGTTGGACGTGTAACGTAAATAAAATTTATTTTAGAGAATTTGAAATACGGCAGCCATTTTGGGGGGGGGGGGGTAAATGAAAAAATAATGTTTTTTAAACTATATAGTGTTACATATCAAATAAAAGAGCTCATTGTAAGAATCTGAAATATTATTTTTTTAATAATTTTAGGATTAATAGTTCAGCAGTTATTCATGAAAATAGGCAAAAAATGATCATTCTCCGCCCACCTTCTCCGAAACTACTGGATCTAAAATTTTGAAAAAAAAATACACAAAGTAGTTCTTTACCTATATATGTCAGGAAAATCTATAAGAAATGTGCAGTCAAGCGTGAGACGGACTTAATATACGGAACCCTTGGAATGCGAGTCCGACTCGCACTTGTTTTTGTTTAGCTCTTATTAGGTTTAAGGAGTTTTATGAGTGAAAAAAGAAGTTTTTTGTTTTATGTGCCCGCGTTATTGCCGATCGATTGAGTTTTAAACGATAATTAGACAAAAAAACTTGTTTTTCACCCAACGAATGTATATCCCCATGACACTTTTTCCAAGTCGCCTTTGGATAGGCTTAATTTTAAAAATAATTGAAATAATGTTCTATATCATACTTGCAAAAAAAATCTAAAAATAATTTACGTGACCAATGCTTATTATTAGTAAATATCTTATAATTTAATATCTGATATATCACACGATACAAAAAATGGCCGCAAAGTTAAAAGTTCATTTATTTACGTTACTAGTCCATCTTTGGATCACCGACTCTTTGTCATATGTGACAAATGTGTACCAAATTTCAATTGAATTAGTCAATTAGGGGCAGACACACGAGTGATCTTAAAAGGGATTTTTTTCTTGAATGATTTGTATGCACTTACCCCAACGCACCTCACGTTCCACGCGGCGCAGCGTAATCAGTAAGTACCTAATAATTAGTGTCCGACCGAAACACAAATTTCTGTATATATAAATATTGTTGTCCTACTTGCTCCCCAACTTTTGGTCTTTGTCACATAGTTTAGTTTCATAATACGAAGTACTATTTCGTATGTTTCGGCCAGGCCGAAAGATTCGGCCGTTTTTTGGCCGAAACCGAAACTACGGCCGAAACTTGATTTTATGGCCGAAACTGGCCGAAACCGAAACCGAATTTTCGTTCGGACACTACTAATAATCACAATGGTCTTAAGTACCACAGACCCTACTGTCGCTTAAGTCCTTTATGACAATCTCTGCCTATTAGAACTTATAAAAAAAAAGAAACCGAGTAATTATATCCAACTACCGAACCTGCTTACAAATTTTCTCGAGATATTTGAGAAATGTGATATGCAAAGGAGAACATTCGAACAAACGAAAGTATTTTTGCCCAAGCTGAAACGGAGACCTTCGTCTACGCTCGGTCAGTGATGGTTTAGGTACAGTCAGCTGCAGGTCACCCCTGCATAGAAGATTGTATGCAGGGGTGGTACCTTTTCTCTGCAGCTGACTGTACACCTATAAAAAATAGTTGTACCTGCTGCAATTTTATACCGGTACCGTAATTTATATTTCAACAGGTATAGTACCTTCAAAACGAAGCGGTATTGATAAATAATAACGGTACCGTACCGCCTATAAATAATAATAATAATTCAGCCTATATACAGGGTGGTCCAAACCTTGACGTCCAAAAATTTTTTTTTAGATTCCTCACGTCGTGGGCTATCAGAATATACCCCATGTATGTTAGCCGATTTTTCGTAGTTATCGAGTTATGATTTTTTTTTTACTTTTAACTTTTCTTATGAAATTCCGGGGTTCCCATACAGAGTGGCTAAAAAATAACTGCATTTCCGTTGCCAGGGAGGTTTTGAGATTATACTGAGCAACTTTTACAATGGGGCCAACCCCGAAACCGCGAAAAAAAATTACCCTTCCATAGAAAATGGACTAGCCAAAATGTATAAAAAAACCAATTTTTTTTTCGCGATTTCGGGGTTGGTCCAATAATAAAAGTTGCTCAGTATAATCCCAACACCTCCCTGGCAACGGAATGCAGTTATTTTTCAGCCACTCTGTATGGGAACCCCGGAATTTCATAGGAAAAGTTAAAAGCTTAAAAAATCATAACTTGAAAACTACGAAAAATCGGCTAACATACATATGGGGTACATTCTGATAGCCCACGATTTTTGGACGTCAAGGTTTGGACCACCCTGTATAGACAATAATCTCAACGCTAGCCCAATGCGGATTGGGGACTTCACACACAGCTTTGAATTTCTTCGCAAATGTATCCACTACGAGTATGCAGGTTTCCTCACGATGTTTCCTCCTTCACCGAAAAGCTAGTGGTAAATATCAAATGATATTTCGTACATAAGTTCCGAAAAACTCATTGGTACGAGCCAGGATACCAATGAGTTTTTCCTTACCGCTTATACCGTAAAGAAATAATGCAGTCTCTGCTTTGCACGATTATTGTGTGGACATAATTCTTATAATCACCGAAACATACATACCTCTACGCACAGAATGTCATTGAAATAAAACATTGTTTTTTATAGTAAATTTATATAACATTCGATTTATACACATAACAATAAGCAGGCCGGGCCGCAGCGATATTGGCCTGTAAGCTTCATCTCGGTCTCCAAATCCACAAAACTCGCTGGTACTAAATGCTGATCTTGCCGTTATTAATTATCTTGATTCTTGAAGATTATCAGAACAGCACGTTACGTAATCGCATACATAGACTGAACGAACGTCAACAAAGTAGGTGTAGACACTGCAATTCTTTAGGTATTAAACGAATTACGCTTCGTATTAATAGATGAGTAATATTTAAATGAACATATAATATTCTCTAACATAAATACAAGATTACAATTAATTGACATCAAAAGTCATTGACGTACAGAAGTCATATACATTTTTATAATGACGCAAAATTGATACCAGCATAATGAAAATCAATCCCAATCAGTAAAACGAGTCTTTAAACTTTTTTTCATTTTAAGCGGGTTTTGAAGGAACAAGTTACTTAAATTCGATTGTAATCGTATTGTTTTAGGATAATTTACTGCTGTTTTCGACCGTTACGACCCGTAAATAACAACGACTCACATTTAAAATTTGACTCGAGCTCGACGTGATTATATTTATTTACCCTATTTTATGAAATACAATTTATCTACTGGTATACATTTTCGTATGCGTATATGATGAAATGTCTATAATAATATCAAAAACGAGCTACGACGACGTACGTCTGCTTCGATGCAAGGCCAACGGCCATCTGACTTGAAGAAGAGTTTTGAGTGATGTCGTCAATGTATGGAAATTATACGAAAGTTTACATTTGGGATTGAATTTCTGTGTTGTATCTGTGAGCAAAAATATAAGTAGATAATAGTTTGGTAGTTTAGTTATCTAGCCTTCAAAATCCCACAACAACTCAATAACTGTCAAAGACAAAACTGTAATGCGTCGTGCTCAAACGGAACTCCATATTTTGATTTTTGGACAGTTTTAGTGTTGATTTGTAGAGAATTACAGCAAATAAAAAATATTATGGCGTGAAGATCCGGTACACGGCTTCTTCGTGAACATATTTACGTATAATTTAATGCAGTTATTAATCATTCATTGAACAAATTGATTGCACAAAGTGAGGTCTAAATCGAAAACGTCATATACCGTCCCCTTAAGCCATAAAATTAACAAGTTTAGCCATAACATTAACAAGTTTAGCCATAAAATAAACAAAATTACACATTTGGATAGTATAATCTATTTGTTTCAAAAGTAATAATTCTATGTTACCTAAATAAATAAAAAATCTAATTTAATTAAATTATCAACGTAATCAACGAAAGATAGGTACATTACCACAATAAAAACATTGAAAATTGTTAAAAATGGTTCCATAAAACGGGAGGTAACGTTGTTGTAATTTTAATTATACAGTTCTATCTTCGTTGGCGGGTAGTGTTGATTGATGGCTGGTTTAAACAAAGAAACCGCCATTATTCACTCTGACCCACTTAATGATTCTATGGTGTAAGTAGATAGGTTTACAAATAGTAATAAGTAGGTACCTACTTAATTGTTAACCTACATTAATATTTTTAATGATATTTGGTTAGTTATATGTATACGTTTTTTTTTTTACAAGAGTTTATGGTAAAATTAAATTAATTTGCTAAATAAATTTCAATAAGTCCGCGTGCGTCAATTAGCATTTTAGCAAGCAATTCATACTGTGTAAAGTTCATATCTGAATATAGATTGTTATATTTAGTAACCTAGGTATATAATATATACCTACATTCTTTTCTTTTTTGTGTGTATATGTATAAAGCGGTTCTATTTCAAAATTGAAATAGGTAGATTAGTTACTTGTTAGAACACAACGGTACAATATACATATAACAGCTTCCAAATATGACGAGGAAAATCCTTCCAAATTACAAACAAGGATATCCAATATTCGACATTTAAAAACAAATTGTATTGAAGTACTTCCATGGTACGACTTATCAGCCTTGTTCAATTCAGACGCCATTGTCCTAGTTACCCTAGAATTCAAGTTTCACAGGTCTTGGTAGGTAAGTTATTCTTAGCTTATTCTGTGCAATTTCCTATGCAAATTTAATTGTGCCCGGGGTTCACGTAAATCTCTGCTCTCTCTGGCTGCAAAGTTAATTACGCGCCCGGGCTACTCTGTGCGATTAACGAGCCAGCTGCTTTTATTGTGTCTACATCGACAAAGAAAAACATGGAATTATTAGATACCCGAGGAAATGGAACAAAGATCCGCTTTGTTTGTTGGGTGCTTCAGCCGTCTAAGGACTCTGGGCGAAGCGGGAGTATTCAAAACGGCTCTTCGGTCGTCCTTGTGCTCTTGAGGATGTTTTACTGTAAAAACAGGTTTTTACTGCTTGTATTGTGTATTTTCTTAAGTAGATATTTTTGAAGATGAATTTGATAATAGCCGATTGAAAGAAGTAACGTAGTGAATTCTGAAATTACGTGGTAAAATGTTAGAACAGTCTATTAAGGTTTTTATTACTTAAAAGTTCTCGATGCGCATGCATATATATCGATGTAATGTCAATTACTCGAAGGTCTAGCCTAGTCTGAAAGAAATTCCTTAATTTATCATGTCTCATGTGTAATCAAATTAACAATATAGAGGTTTTTAGCCCATAATGCATCACGACTGTAGTTAAAATAAACAGTTAAGTACTTAAGTTTAATTTACACCTCCCATTCGCGACAATTCATACTCACTGTTAGTTCCTCTGGCAGCTCCCCGGGGGAAGAAAACTGTGGACATAAATATTGTTATTTTATTACCTGTAATGTTTTAGGCCGGTGTTTCAATAAAGCTAATTAATTCTACTTTATCCAACGTAATGAACTAATTACAAGATGGTCAATTACTGTCGTGAATTAGATACACGTTACCCTATGACAAATTAAGGCTTAAATTAATATTAATAAACATAACTAAATGGGAGAAAACAATTTAAGGTTAACTTTGAATTTTAGGTAGGTATGTCATTAGTGTTTGAATAAGGTACCTATGTAATGCCATCATTTGTAATCCGACTGATAAGTAAATATGTTACACCTGCCAATTTTTTTAATTAATCATAATAAAATTGGGGACAGTATCGCGCCCAGAGAAGTAGGTATTATTTATATTTCTGGAGTTACTTTTTGACTGAGTTATGTTCCGTGTTAAAGCTTAAATAGGAAATGGGTCATACCCTGAGATTGTCAATGACTTCTTGATTAATGATCCTCACGATCGAACCCCAAGATAAGTTACTGATGATCGAACAACTAAATGTAGCGCTCTGAGGGCCTACCGCGAACCACGTTAGACGTGTTGCCTCTCCCTCGCACTTGTAAATTCGTACGTAAGTGTGACAGGGAGGTAACACGTCGAACGTGGTTCGGGGTAAGCCCTCTGATCCACTTTGTGTCTATTATAAACTGAATTGTGGGACATTAAAGTGTTGTTCTAGTACATTTTTGTGTATATAATCGATAAATCTGTTACATGGTTCCTAAACGTAAGTAGGTATGAGATAAATAAATAAAGTAACTAAGTAATGCCTACAGAGTATTGTTCCTTAATTTAAACTTATTGGTTGTATGCAAAGTGTAAAACAGCGCGGGAAAATGTACCTACCTACCAAACTTTCATAATCATAATCATTTATTCGTGGGATGATATCGCCACAAGTAGGTACTATTTGACGGATGTCAACTGTCGGATAACTCGTGTATTTCATCCTAGGGCGACATCACAGTTATGCACATTACCTACATATTATGTACAGTACATACTTTATTGATATATCTTTGAAAGCCACTCCCAAGTTGAAAATAGTTTTCTTGCATAAGACGCTAGAGATAGTTAACGCGTTGCTATAGTTAATACAGTGTTTTAAGAGGCTCGCTTAGCCTACAGGACACAATACCTATAAAAATACAAGATACTTGTGAAGTGAAGATAAGCTCAATCGTAATGCTAATAAGTCTCATAATAATAAAAGTAAGTATGTAACCCGCAATGCGTCTTTACACATTTGGCGTAATTCCAACGTCACCAATGACATCGTCAACTTGTGAACTTCCAAACTTTTGTCATAACAGCGTTCAGTTCTGGCTATTTACGAGCTGGCTGAACCTGAACATGGAAATATAACATTTATACTATTGCATCAAGAGTGAGTTTTGCATGTCATAAAATGCGGTTTATTACTTGTCCTACTCCATTTGATTACATTGAAGATTGAGATTTTTTTACACGAAAAGGAAACGTACTTATATTTATTTTGCTCAAGTTATTACGTTCAAACTATAAGTATATACGTACGTAGTGATATACGTATAAAAAACTTTCTAATGAAATAAGAGGTAAAAAAAAAACGATTACAATGGAAGCGAAGTCCTGACTTTGGACACAGTATCTTAATACAAAACTGACCATGCAAAGTGCAAAAGAACATTCAGAAGATCTATCTGCGAGCTCCGAAACAGAAGTAGGTAATTTACATATATTCGTTCATATTCTACATAGGTAGGTAATAGTGAACAACATAAATTTTACATAAAGATATCAAGAATGATATCTAGAAATAGAAATAGAAATTCACAAATTTGACTGACTGGTCGGTACTTTATTGTATATGAGACCCATAGATATAAGCTACATGCCAGTCTGATAAAACAATATATGTAATATCCGATATATACTCTGGATTGCGACTCGCCTTATTATACACATTCATTATATCATACGTATACCTACCAAAGCTTCGCACTATATTTTTATAGCCACAAATTCTCGGCATAATGACGCCTCACTTCCAACCATCGCAACTCACGCAAGCACCAAGTCTATCACAAAGAAACAAGTTTATTCTATCATCCAGATTGTTCTCGCCTCGAATGCCAAAATTCGCTACATTGTAGATGCCAAAGGGATGTTTTGCTCCGTCTAACTTTATGAGATATTTGTTTGTTTTAGCACGCTTTTGTACACCATATCTGCTATGAGTTTGAATTATAGTCACTTTGTTGCTTTTTGTTGTCAGTGTTAACAATAAGATGCCAAGAAAAATATTATTATGCTTGAGAATTCCAGCAGCATTTGTCCTAAAAGAAACCAACACTTTTTCCTCAGTAATTTACTGTAAGAAACCGCAAATGCCAGAAAAGTTATTTTCCTCTGGGAATAAAATATTAAAATCAGTTTATCAATGTAAGTATTTGTGTTTAAATGAAAAGGTGTTAAAAACTAGTTTGTTATTGACTGATGCTTTTAATCCGTTTAATTGTCTAACTGAAACAAAATAAAATCAACAATTAGAACAAGTTGACTAATTTAACTACATCGAATTAAAGTTTATTATAACTTTTAGATTAAATATCATATAGTTACATGATCCTATTAGTTTTATAATTTAATAACATTATACTTACTAATTAAGCTCTTTTACAATTTTATTATATTCATAGAAGTACCTTTGCTGTATAGCAAGCAGGTTTTATGCAAGTAATATGATCGGTTTCAGTGTAATCTTAGTCCATGTCATTACACAGAACAGTAGTTTCCACTTAAATTTATGGGCATATTTTATCGAGTGAAACGTGGCCGCCTTATTGGTGCATTAATGAAGACGTTTTGTCCCTTCTTTACTCGCTTCGGACTGCATCTTTAATTATAGAACTCTTAATAAGGCCCACTACACACGGCTCCGTTTCATCACAGCGATGATGGCGCGTCTAATTGGTACAGTAAATTTAAATAACACTGACAGTTCACGTTCGTAGCTAGTCCTAATTATTAAGAGAGAGTGAATCGTAAAAATAATTCAACTCGGCTCATTTGTAGGGAACGTATTTTTTTTTATTACTTTAATGGCGAGTAGGCTGATTACATTGATTGTATTTATAAACTACGTTTCTTATCGTGGTTTTATTAAGTCCTGGAGCTTGTTATATACTCGTAAACTACATGTTAGATAAGTTCGTTGTTTTATTATTTTACTAACTAGGTACATTACATTTTTTAACAGTAGTAAATATTTTATTACGTAACATATTTGTTTATATGTACACATTTCCTGGCTGGTTTGTAGTAGATCAAAGTAGAAGCTAGCTACGCTGATATAATTTGTAAATTCGGCAGGTAGGTATCTGCCAATGTATGTATACTTACAGGTATACAGGTTGAAACCCTCATTAAGCTTCAAAGTTTTTGCATCTACTAAATAAAACATTAACCGGGAATTCAAGACAGAATAATTAAAATATTTTGTTTAAAGAATAAATACCTATACATATGGGTACTTACACTAAATTAATGTTCTTACGCATTTTCGTAATACATTTATAACCCAAATTAAATAGTAGGTATATAAAAATCATTATCATTGCAGGTTATTGTTATTTAAATTTAAACTAATTACTTATAATGAATATAATGTAGTTGCTTAACTGTTGTAATTTAAAAAAATATATAATGCAGTGTTATGAAAATGGGTACCCATATTTTTAAGCAAAGCGAGAAAGGACCGTAAACATTTATGGCTAATTTCCCTTGGGAGCTTAATTTTCCTGGCTATCCTAAAGAAACAGGATACATTTTTTTCAATTTATCATTTCATTTTATTAATTTTAAATCGTTATTAATATTATTTTTAATTTCATTAGTGTGCAAGTTCTTGAGATAAATGCTGTGTTATTAATTATATTATTTGAAACAATTTACTTTTTTATTCAAATTGTTAATTAACTTAAATCAAAAGTTACGTAGTGTATCCGCAACTAATAATAATGACATCACTCTTCAGAGCATAAAATATCAAAGTATCTATTTCAGTATGCAAAGTACCTAAATAACAAAAATTGCTATTACCTATAGCTAAGTTAACAATTTGTTTCCCGCAAACGTGAAATTATATCTTCTTTTATTTTGGCGCTAAACAAGCTAACTAGAAACGCGAAAGCTTTAAGAGCGCGATATCGTGAAGAGCTTAGGTACATTAATTTTCCAGTCCCGTGGTCAGCGCAACGGAAATATCGAATATTTCCTAAAAGGAAAACACGAGTTGTAAAGTCGCTGCTCCTAAATTTATAACGGATTTAGGTACGAAAGGAAAACGAGAAGAAAACAATAATGTGTTGTTTTGAAATATGGCCGGCGGAAAACCGCCTTCCCTTTGCCATAATGGCACGATTTTTCACTGCAAGGAAAACCACTGAAACGCTTAGGGCTCTTAGGGTTCCTTGACAATGTACTTAAGGATTATAATTTTTGGTTCAATTTTAGAATTTTAGCATACAAAATTATTATTTGTTTAAAATTAGTCAAATTAATCAAATTTGGCATTTAGTGTTTTAACAGCCTAGAATGAAAAATAGTGGGGGTAAAAGCATTTATAAAACAAAACACCGGTCAATACATTACTGATATAAAACAACTTTTATATTTGAATCTCATAACAGAAGTATAAACTGTACATACCTAACATTGTCTTAAGTGCTAATTTAATGCTTGCGGGTTGTTTATTGTTTACATGAAGTAAGCTAATCTTCAATGTTACCCAATGAACAAGTTTACATCGAGATCGTTGCTACAGCAGAACCTTGGCTTTCAATCGCGGTTCTAACTTCTCCACCTTTTCTAGGAAATTGCAGTTGGGATTAGACACTTAAGGTATACTTACATTCGAAATTGTGCTTTGACTTAATGACTGTCGTTTTAGTGCCACTTAATACATAAATTGCAATAATTTATCTATTTTCTTCTTAAAATGTTTCGAATAATATTCTGCTAGGTAATATTATTTCAATGCAACAAAGATAATAGGTATTGCTAAAATCTAAATAGGGTTAAACTATACACAAATAAAGCATAACAATTACCAATACGAACATTAAATGTTGCTCAAAGACAAAGTAGCTGACATTTTACGACTTTGGCGTACTCGTACGTATAAAACACGGAATAATTAATAGACGCAAAGAGTATTTTAATACTATCTTCGAACATAACATTTAATATAGTTTCCTATTAAAGTTAAGTTATCGTTCAAGTGCTTTAAAACTGACATATTTACGAACCTAAGAGGAATAATTCAGTACAATGTTACCATACAGGGAGATAACAAATAAATGACTAATAAGGATGACATAATTATGTTATTAATAGTCGGTGACACTTGACTTCGTGCGGCCACCGGATGGATACAATGGAAGCATTCTTCACCTATGTACCTACAAAGTTTTGTGATTATTTGACTTCGTATGACATGATTCATAGCAACATCTACATAGAGTAAATAATAAAATAAGTTAAGATTGGATAAAGGCACAAAATAAGTAATAGTTGATAAAGGGAAACGGGATCTAACTTTATTGATTTGAGAAAACTCGAGCAATTTAAAATGGTTTAAAATATCTACAAACTCTATTTTGATATGGATTAATTATATCTACAGATTCTCAGATATAATTTTATTTATCAAACTATTCGATGTAAAATAACTTGTTTAACTTGTAGCTAACGGTGGTGCCCTCTACATATTTGCTACCATTGCTATTAGTGTACGGATACGTCCGGTCTTTATTCCCTAATCCCGAACTCCCGTGTCGACCCGCTTATTATTTTGCATTAATGTTCCAAGCTTCCGCCTTGTAATTCCTGCTGATAAGGAAACTTCAGTTATAGCCATTCGTTAGAAAAATTGGACCGGATTTGTAGTAATTAGCGCTCAGTTGTTCGTAGCGATAAAAGGCGTATTCCACTTTTTTAAATCTTTTAATGCTGGAACTATTGCTGGCTATTTTTGGGAAAAGTAGTAATGTCACAAGCTGTGTAATACCGGTTCGGGCTAAAATGACTAATGAAATGAATAAGAGCTTAACTGAAAAAGCTATAAATAAAATAACTTATACAATTACCCTGACTTAAGTATTTGTCACAAGTGTTTCTTGAAACAAGCACCTGCAGACCAATTCGAACTTACATTTAGATATCAAATATAAATATGTAATTTTGTTTTTATTCGGCTGTGTGACTCGTTCATACCAATACATGTACAAGCAAGTACGAGTGATTTGCACAAGCGAATAATAACAAAATTATATAATTTTGATATCGGAATGTAAGCGTAAGTATGTTTTGTATGTTTGATTCGAATTGGCCTCCTGGCCGGGTGGGATAGCTCGATATTATAATTACCTAACACTGTAAAGAAATGTATTATGAATACAAAGAACCTACTGAGACTTTAAAATGTTTAAACGATCTTCGGAAAGGCAAAAACTTCATCGTAAAATAACAATTTCTTCCGGAAGACCGGATAACCAACAGTCTGAAATGCTTCAGTCTGTGAGTTGATGAGATACGTCAATAAAAATCTTTGTAGCAATCCATAAAAGCAAACCGCTCAAAGTCCATAAGCCACAGTCGACGAGGGCCCCTTCTATTCACTAAAATGGACTTGAGACCTCGTCGATTCCTTTAAAACTCAGTCTTGGGGAAATCGCTTTTTCATCCCCGGTAATGGCCGTCCTTTCCGGGACGTTTTAATTAACTCCGACTAGAGTGCTTTTTTAGTTTCGGTTTGAATTATTGCTAAAACTCTATCCATAAGTTTGACGAAAATTTGGATTGTATAACCAACCTTGAATTTATAATTTACTTAAGTTAATTATTTTTAAATGTAGGGTAGTTTTGCACATTTGAATTTTGTCAGATGTCAACGTATTTTTAGGTACTCAGTCCCCGGTTGATCACAAATGCTAAAGTATTCAAAACATTATACTCGTACCGTTCGTTAAAATACTTTTATTTCATGAACTTATTTAGTTCCGTAAAACACCACCTTGCTAAAATCCTAATAAGGAAGCCGCAATTTTGACTCCCTTCATAAAGTGCGCAGGTATAATATAATCTTAAGGTGGATAGCTTAAGGTGTTATTTATACCTTGTTTTACTCGTTGTTTATCGTTCAACCGGGCTTGCCGCCACTGGCGACAAATTTGACGTGTTTACACTAGGAGAGTAACTCTTGACTGATATTTATCATGCGATCTAACTCAAGTTACGTACCTACAAACAGTACCTACATTATTTATTTTATCTGTATAGACTCGACTTTTCATTTGGTACGAGATGCGTACCGTGCGTAAGTATAAAGATTGTTAAGAAATACATATTTTAAGAATGTCTCCTGTTTACTATTTCTGAATAAATATGTACTTATTTATAAGTTAGGTTATATACATGTTATATACAATAAATATGGTCCCTTCGTTAAGTTTCTTCCCTTCCTGTTATTGTTGTTTTATTAATCTTAACGTGGTTTGCCAATTCTGGCAATTATAAGAATAAGAATAAGAATAATATTTATTAAAAGAAAAACCTTATTAATTATACTTGTTTAGTCTCATTTATCTCAGATTACTAGATCGATGGTCTGCGGCTTTTCCCTCTCTTTGAAGTTTACCATTCTCCTTAAATACTATACCTATAGTATAGGTACCACCTTAATTATGTCTATAAACAGAATATTGTTTGCCGTTATCCGTAATACAACAACGCCTCATTGTCTCTGAATATGACGTATGTCGTCACAAATGACGGACAGTTACGACAAAATATGTGCATAAGTTCCAAAAACCTCCTTTTACCCGTCAAGAGTGGTACAGCGAAGTCACCTCAAACAGCAATTACTTACCTCATTCATATTTATAAACACTATTTTAAGCTTTAGTGGTTCCTATTAGCATAATTCCCTTGTGTTCATGCGCGTGCGTCATTTATCCCTTCATCTCGACGTCTCAGCGGGCAACGAAAGTGTTATTATGAAGCCTTTAACCTTTTAAACTGGTTTGAATTTTAATAAGTTAATATGTCGATGCATCATTGACTAATAGCGAGTGTTTCAATAGTAATACTTGCAGATTTTCGCTTAAAGTCTCAGTGGGGTGCCGATGGGCTTAAAGTACCGGCCAGGTAATGTAGCGTAGGTAGGTATCCATTTAGTATTGTTGAAAAGAGTATCAAGTTTCAGAAAGGCAACGTGAAGGCAACACTACTGAATTTCAAGATAACCTTGATGTTGCGGTTGCCACTGTTCTTAAGAGTCCTTCATATCAGCATTAATTAAATGGTCCAAATTATTATTTATATTAATATGTATACTATGTTTATGGTACCTATATACATATATCTATTTTAACATAAATCATATTTTAAAAATGTAAATATTTAGCTATGTCGTAACGGCTGTGGTAACGGCCTACCGGATCTCTCAAGTGTTCCACTGCATGTCAATATTTTTTAAATAATAACAACTAATAATGATTTATATAACTTTAGAACATTTTTTGTGTTAGATGAAAAACAAGCTGATAACTATAATTCGCTAATCATTACAATACTGTGATTTAAATTAGCTTTTCAGTGTGGAAAGGTATAACGTGGACACCGGTGATAATATTTTAAAATAATATTAATGAAACTTCAGTTAAAGTGAATTAAGTATTATAATAATTTGTAAGGTTAAAGATTTGTTAAAGGATTTTCCTAACAGAAAATTTTCATATTAGCGAATTATCACATCCTGTTTTTTCATAATCATGTTCGCCTTTGTTTATTTCCTTCGCAATTATTTTAATATCATTATAATAATAACGATGTGGGATTAACTAGGTAATGCCCTGAAAAATTTAATGTGGTTTTTCTATTTTACTATGCAATACGTAATTTTTATCTCATGGTAGGGAAACAGAAACTCAAGCTATCGTGTCACACAGTATTCTAATAAATATCTTCGTCCTTAAGGATTTAGGAGCCAGCCCCGTGTGATTGGGTATTTAAGCTAGGTACCTATTTACACAAGTTTCCATGAGTTGCCAACCTTGTCATGCCGATAAAATTATATTTATTAAAATATACGTTTAACTATTTTAACAGCCTCTGGGAGCCGGGAGTATAGCTGAAGGGCCCGAGTTCAAAGTATATACCTGCGACATAATAACCACAAGCCTTATTGAGCTTATTAAGTTGAATTGGCCTTATTTGTGTAAGATTGTCCCATAAGTAACGTATCTATGATTTAGCATTTTTTTTCCTTTTTCTATAGGTAGGTAAGATACGTCTCATATCTTTCGGTTAAATCTTTCGACGAAAGTAAGGACACCAAGCAGGAAGAATTTCATACATTTACTTGCCATTTCCTATCTCTATCGCACGCGTATAATGATAATTATCATCAGCGTGACAACAACATAATTATGCGCGTGCGATAGAGATACGTAATGACAGGTCAATCTATGTATTCGTGCTTATATAGCGTCCTTATGTAAAGGACTAATAATTATAATCATAATCAGGAGTGTCAGGGTATTCAAAGGCTGGTGGCTTCTTGGTTGCGGTCGAAGAGTCTATTTCTCTTCTACTGCATTCATTCAACTGTTGTTCCAATTTCGCCAATTCTCGTGTGTATGATAATCTTATTGATTGCAGTTGTTGTTTTACTCTTCCTAGTACATACTTAGAATGTTCTAGGTCTCGCCTCATTTCTGAAAAGTAATAGTTTTATGACGTAAACAGTATAATAAAATGAATAAATTATCTTAAGTATTCTTAAGCATGGTAGCTTAAAACAAAGCTTTGGATCCTTTTAAAAGTCACCTAATTTCGCAACCTGTAGGTAGTTACAAAATATATTTTTTCGTAGTTGCTGTTTGTACTTCGTTCTTTCAACCTCTTCATGTTACATCATGTCAGTTTAGGTATATTTATGTTTAAGCTAGTGCTTAAATTCAGGAAACGTCCAGAGACTAATATGAAGGGTCCACGGAAAGAACATGTCTAGTCACATTTTTCGGAAAATGAGATTTTTATCTCAAAATGAAGAGCTCTTAATGAACTATTAGTTATATCTTTTGCTACCACTGTATAATAAATGTAACATAACTTTATTTTTAGTTAAATAATACCTGGTCACGGAATTACCATACGTTTTGACATTGTTCCAAATTTTAAAACCGCGATTACTCAAAATATCACTAGTGTGACTAGACATGTTCTTTCCGTGGACCCTTCATATAAGAGTGTCAGAAAATCCAATTCGTTGCTCAAAAATACATTTGATATAGTGCCTTGCTGCCAAATTATCCAATGTCAAGTTATAGGCATTAATTTAAACATTATAAATGAACACGAGGTCAAATGCAATTTCTTCAAACAATATGGATGATTTAAAAATACTTGCATATAATAAATTTATAGGTATATATTAATATAAATCGATTATCTATCATAACTTCTAGGATAACATATGAAAACAAATTCGTTTGTTATTGCTTAGTTATAAATTATTTATTCTTACTTACCACGTTTTGCACGACTAAGCTTTTGAAATGAGTTACGAAGACCTTTTTTATCCGTAGGTACGACTGTTATAGGATAGACAATTATGAATTCTGTAAAAAAAAGATACTTAAAACTTACGTCAATTTAATTTGAATTGACAACTCTTTTTTAACTAAGACAGTGTAATCTACTTTATTCTAAATTTAATTGTGTTGTTACGTTGTATTGTATTGAATTTTGATATCAACGACATCAACCATAGTTGTAAAGTACAAAAACCCAAGTTCCAAATATAAACACTCTAATCTATAATCTAATTTCTATTACACCTTATGTGTATAATTGCATGAATTCTATAGTAATTTAAATTGTATTTCTTTTTCCTTATTTTCTCGTAATGCATGTTAATTATAAGATGTAAATTTTTTTTTGAAAAGATGTGTCCCGCCGAGTTTGTTGCCGGTCCCATATTGGGATACCCTCCTCCAATTGAGGGGGGATTTAAATCTTCTCGGGGCAGAGGTGTAGGGTTGGAGCCGGTCTACCTAGCTTTATTTGACGTTCATAAGCGCATTGTAATTATGCCTACTTGAATAAACTATCTTTTATCTTATCTTATCTTAAACTTCCCACCTATAAATGGCTCTCGTAACATCATCATAGGTACAAAACCATTGACCCGCTGGGTATCCACCACTATTAGGGCGTTAAAAAAAATTTAAGTATGCATATAGGTATACCTACTTCAATTTTTTTATTATTATTAAGAAATAAAGAAACAAACGGTCATTTACAATTACAATTCAATCTAAGGATATATAATGGACATTCTAAACAAAAGTGTTTATTTTTATATTTTTTAACGTATATATTACTGTTTATGTTAAAATATTGTATTTTACTAAATAACGTAATTACCCAAATCCCACCAGGAGTACGCGCAGTTGATGATTGTAACAGTTAATAAAATTGTTAATGTATGGACCTTCATGTTCTGCTTATTGATAAGAAATAAAGGAAAATAAGTTAATTAACCACTAATCAATTACTGTCCTAGTAAATCATGCAGTTAATTCATTTAAAAATACATGCCTATATTTTTTTTTTTACATAATTAATAATCATAATCAGCCGTAGCCATATCAAAATTCAATTATGAGGTGTTTAATCAACGTTCTTGCTCAATATTTTCATACACTTTACAATAAAGTCGCCATGAGGATATCTACATTAACTATTTTGTCCATTTTCACAGTCAACAATTGTGTCAATACATTGCGGACATGCGGTAATAAGTTTATTTAATACATATTTTTACAGTATAGGAAGGTCAGAGTTTTTACTAAATAGAAAAATAAGTTTGGGACAAATTGTTGAGCGAGGTAAAATATAATGCCATGATTAACTCCTTTTTTATCGAATTGACTAGTCAGTTTTGCAAGAGGGTTTCATAATTCCATACATTTCCTATGTTTTTTGTTCGACAGATCCAAGGATACTTAGAACAAATACAATCGTGGGAACAGAAGGTATTCATACACAACAGCGTTTTCAAAAGCTTTGCGTTAAAAAGGGTAAGTTAAGTATCAGTAATGCAAAAGCAACAGTTTATGCAAAGTTAGCTTGATCCGAATAGCAATTTTTATTTTCTGCTTTTTACAGTTTTTAACTATGTTTTGGCTAGTAATAGTATAATATAACATTTCCGCACTATAACCCCGGGGTACACTTCCAAAGAGCAGTGAAAAACGGACTATATACCTAATAAAAGTAATATTAATTTCAACAAGTAGTAGTCTCGAGTTCGATTTAAATGTCACCAAGTACTTTCAGAATCATTAACACATATTATGTTCATAGTTTGGAACTATGACTTTTAACAAAGTTGCCTCCAGCAATCATACCACAGTAACATATGAGTTTCGATTCTTTTCTGAACGAATGTGAACCTTCTGTCATAAAACAGTTGAATAAGTCAAGATCTATACAGAATTAACACATGACACCTGTAGATGTTTTTGCTACAGTTTCCGTGCTAGATATTATTTTGGCATTAGACACTTGGCATTAGAAT
Organism: Cydia amplana; assembly: GCF_948474715.1. Classification (NCBI taxonomy): domain Eukaryota; kingdom Metazoa; phylum Arthropoda; class Insecta; order Lepidoptera; family Tortricidae; genus Cydia; species Cydia amplana. The sequence continues at coordinate 10,376,854 of NC_086070.1, read as the reverse complement.
ATCTGTTTATCTGTTATTTATATAAAATATATATACAGTGGTACTACTAAACTAACTTGGCATTAATATGCAATGTTTTATTTGTGTTTACTGTTTATAATAAGTTCAATAGAAACATAAACCCTATTTTATGTATATTATTTGGTATTACTTAAGAAACTAATTATGAAATCATTTTTTCAGATATGGCAAAAGATCTGACGCAAGCTGTGGTTACTCTCCATAAACTGAAAATTGATATAAATTATTTAAAAGGTTACATACCCGAGATACGAAAATTTAGAAAGATGTTAAACAGGTGTATTACTAGAATACCTATAACAACGACTACCACCACTACAACCACAACAACCACTACAACACGACCAACAACTACTACAACTACTACAACTACTACAACACGACCAACAACAACAACAACTACTACTACACGACCAACAACAACTACTACTACCACAACTCGACCGACGACAACAACAACTACAACAACTCGACCAACAACAACTACTACCACAACGCGTCCCACAACACGAAAAACAACAACTACAACACGACCCACAACACGGAAAACAACTACTACCACAACGCGTCCCACAACACGAAAAACAACAACTACAACACGACCCACAACACGAAAAATAACTACTACCACAACGCGTCCCACAACACGAAAAACAACTACTACCACAACGCGTCCCACAACAGTCACAACACGTAAAACAACAACTACAACACGACCCACAACACGAAAATCAACAACTACTACTACAACACGACCAAAAACTACTACAACGACACGTCCGACAACTCGAAAAACAACAACGACTACCACGACACGATCAACAACAACAAAAACTACAACACGACCCACAACACGAAAAACTACAACTACTACTACGACACGACCGACAACTACTACAACGACAAGGCCCACAACTCGAAAAACAACTACTACTACAACACGACCAGCAACTACGTCTACAACACGACCAACGACTAAAACAACAACCACAACACGACCAACAACCACGAAACGGCCGACAACAACAACCACAAAACAACATTCAACTACCACTCCTAGGACTACGACATTTTCAACGGAACAACCAATAACAACTACTGACCGAAGTCGTAGAACAAAACCAACGACACGTGATCCTATATGGGGTGAATATTATTAAGAGGTAATGAAAATTCACGATTCTCGCCTTCGGACAAAATAAATGTAAATATGATACCTACACTTGGAAAACTTCTTAATGCTTCACATAGGTATACTTATGAAGCACTAAGTAACAGGCAAAGTTTGACTTGTAAGTATTTTGTTTTCATGTATAGGTAAGTAGGTATGTTTCTTTGTATTGTATTTTATTTTGTAGTTTCACAGTGCCTTGGTTTTACTGTTGTGTTCCTTATTGGCTAATAAAAAAATACTCACTTAAATTGATGCCCTTTTTATGAGAACATAAATTATGTATGAGACCAAGAGGCAAATTCCTACTTACACCTGACATCAAAAAGATTTGCAAATGCCGTCCGAGCGAAATGAACGCGCGAATGATAACTAACTGACATCGTTTCGAAATCGTTTTGATGTCAGAAAATTAATATTTTTACCGTAAAATTTTGCTTATGTATTATTACAGTTATCGTAAATTTACCTACTAATTATAAAATGTATGGGAACGAATAGGTGCGATTTAGAATTCTATCTCGAACATCATTATTATTATTTTTTACTTAAAAACATTAAATATAAGTAAGTAAGTATAAAACAGTAAAGCCTTTTTGATATTAATTATTTTGATTTTTTCCATTTTATTGTGATAGTAGGCTGGTAATTTGTATCGACTAAACTTTATGTTCTAAGTTCATCATGTCTCATCAATCATCATACCTATTGTAGGTAGTGATTTATAAATAATAAATAACATTATAAAATAAAAATTCTAATTGTTTTTTTTTGAACACACATAATTATCGGCTTCAAACTTAAAAAAATTGATCACGTCTTGATACTAGTACTAGTACGCGTGATCCGATGGTCCCACTACCATGTGGTCTAAGAAAACGTCAGTTTTAATAGTCCTATTAGTTAATCGGACTAAGCGGAAAGAAAGTTCATGTGGTCCGATTGGTAGGACAAAGGCAGAAGGACCACGTGGTCAGGGAAATTTCATCTATGGAAATAAGAAATCAATAAATTCATTTATTTATTTGCGTTTTACTATATCTAAGGTTATTTAAAACCCATAAATCACATAATCAATGACAATGTTTTCAACTGAAAGTTGCATTCAGCCTTGCATTATCACTTTTCACGCTTAGGAAAAAATCTTTGATACGTGCACGCCGGGCACATTGAGTTTGTGATATTAGTAATTGTGAAAACAATGGCTGGCATAATTATCTACCATAGAGAAACAAATGAAAAAAAAAGGAACTTCTAATTACACCCTTTAAATTAGATTCGTGTGATGAGTGTATAATTTAAAAACAAAGATTTAAAACCAATAAAACACCTCCCGACTGCGCGACCGATCGCTCCCACAAATGTGTGTACACACCACAGAAACACGAATCGACCAAGCGAGCTCACGAAAGAAATACAATGTCGGTATCATTTCCACATGATAAATTAACATTCGCGAATAAAGCCCGAGGTGTTATTTGCAAATCAGTCGAAGACCTGCCAAAAATCAATTATGTGGTTCGTAATTAACATTCTGGTAAGTGAGGTTTTTTCTACATTGCCTATGGTAAACCCAGCATGAGAGCCCATGCATTAGTTTATTTTGTCATTATTATCATTGTAAATAATGTTAACGCTGGGTGGGATGCTGTTAAGGCTAAGAGATACTTTGTTTAAAATATTCAAACGTAAACTATGGATTACCATTATTTGTTCTTTTTTTTATTGATAAGTAAATTATTTAACCCAGTTAAAGCGCCTCTCATAGCTTGTAAACCCAACGAGATTTTATTTAACTTTCGCCTAGTTGCTAATTTTCAGTCATATATTTACAGTCAAGGAGATCCTTTGACAACACATATGTACATTGAAAGTCATCGAATGTCACATTATGATTCGTGAAATCTATAAAACAACTATTTATTTCATGTTTTTGGGGTTAGGCCCATAATAAAATATATAAATATGGCGTCCTCATTCACATCTCAAGAGTATCGTCAGGCACAACAATATTACCCTACACAGCCACGGACATAAACAAAAACCACCATTGCTCGTTTTCTCAAGGACTACTTTCATTAACATGGATGATATAAAATCACATAATTATCACGTCGCGTATGCCCCGTGATCGCTACATTCTGGAAATCCTCCAAACCACGTCACTTGTAAGGTAATTCGCTCGTTTTCTATGTTACAGGTACGTCGATCCGCCTTGGCATAAATCGGCGTATGGGTTACGTTGGTGTTCCAACAAAACACCGTCTGGCACTTCGTAGCGTCGACTATGGTACTCTTAATTACTTTTCAATATTATGTACATATATTTGGTCAAACCAAATTTGTCAGTAAATAAGAACAAAAAATCTATACTCATCCTTTTCTTTTGGGTGCTAGTACTAGTGTAAGACAAAGATAGTATGATTATCTCTGTCTATGTTTGAAATGAGACAGTCCTTTGGCAAACTATACGAGGGGCGTTCAATAAAAAGTGAGAATGAGTATGTTATATACAACTTTTATTAAATGTTATTTTATTTTTCGACATAGTCACCTTTTAGCATAATACACTTAGTATATCTTTTTTCTAAACTTAATATTCCATTTCTAACAAAGGTTTTATCTTGAGTACTTAAAAAATCTTGTACTGCAGCGACTACCGCGTCGTCGTCTTCAAATTTCTTGCCTCTTAGGTATTTCTTCAATCTCGGAAATAGGTAGAAATCACTAGGGGCGAGGTCTGGTGAATACGGAGGATGCTTAAGGATATCGAACCCAGCATCACGTATTGCAGCCATTGCAACGGCGGACTTGTGTGCCGGTGCATTGTCCTGATGGAACAACACAATTTTCGATAGTTTACCTCGCCGTTTTTCACGGATCTCATTGCGCAATGTTGCTATTTGTTTGGCATATAAAGAGCCCGTAATAGTGGCTCCATGCTCGAGATACTCAATCACTACGACCCCTTTACCATCCCAAAAAACAGAGCCCATGACCTTATCGGCAGATGGGCCCACCTTGAATTTCTTCGGAGTTGGAGATGATGGCCTTTTCCATGTCATAGACTGCAGTTTCGTTTCAGGGTCGTAATGATGGAGCCATGTTTCGTCCATTGTTATAAATCGCGCCAAAAAAAGTTCCCGGTCTTGCTGTATCAGGTCCAAAGCTTCTTGACAAATCTCGACTCTAGTTTGTTTTTGCGTGTCAGTAAGCATTCTGGGTACCCAACGCGCTGATACCTTTTTCATACCCAAGCGTTCATGTAAAATATTATGCACGCTCCCCGTTGAAATCTTTACATTTTCAGCAATAAAACGAACCGTGACACGACGATCCGCCAAAACTAAGTTTTCGACTTTTTTCACAATTTCTTCAGTTACTGCTGTAGTAGGGCGTCCGGAGCGGGGGTCATCCATGGTCGATGTTCTTCCACGTCTAAATTCGGCGCACCAACGTGTAACTGTCGAATACGGAGGAGCATTAGACCTTAAAGTGTCCCGTAAATCTAAATTGACTTGGTCCGTATAAAAATTTTTCAAACACAAGTATTTAATAACGGCGCGCAGTTCAATTTTCTCCATTTTCGCTAACGTACTCAACAGCATCGCAAAGAAATCGCCGTATTTTTTTTTTTAAACAAAAAACAGTTAGTTTTTTTTTCATGGCAATCAGCTAGGTAGATTAGCTTTACCGGCCAGTATTTACTTTCCTAATATTTAAAGAGTTTGCATCTCATTCTCATTATATATTGAACGCCCCTCGTAACTGACAATTCGAAAACTTTTTTAAACTTATGCCTGAGTTTTCTCATCACAGAAATATATAAAAAAACCTCTAAGTATATTTTTTCGTCACTTTGAGCTTTGAGTGAACATCGAGAAATTAAATTTCGCTATCTGCTTGTGTCTATCGTGACGATTAAAAATTGAAATTAGATTTTCGATGGTTTGTAACCAGATGGTGAGAGAAGTTTCTCTTTTTAACCCTAAATCACGTTTAAAGTAGCGAGGACATGTTTTAGGGAGATGTGATTGGAAGTGTGTGCGTACTGGCTTAAATGTTAATGGACTAAAAGATACTTAACCATCCAGATGATAAAATAAATAAAAATATCTAATATATATATATATATATGTTTAAATAATTAATTATATGAATATAATTATTAATCAATCAGCGTAGGGTTTTTATTAGAAACGACAAAGGAAAAAACTAAATTCCGAGAAGCAGCCTTTGCAACAAAACACTAATACCATATCATTATGTACTTACTTTCAGAAATGCAATCAAACATTGCATATATGCACTCAGCTATTCTGCAATTTAAAAGTGATATCAATAAATTGAAGTCTTACATACCCTATTTACACACGTTTGAACAGCTTTTGGCCGATTGCGAAGCTATGCAAATACCTTTGGCCGTACCAACAACCACAACACCTTCAGTTGTAAATGGACCGACGTATCCTACAGAACCTCCTAGATACAACCAATGGGTCTGGTACGATCCATACAAAGTTAAACATATCAGGCACCACCACAAAGACCACAACCGACACAACAGGCACAACCGACACAACCGACACAACAGACACAACCGACACGAACATAGAGGATATTCGAAGCATCAAGATAGACCAGATATTAATTGAATGTTCAATTTCACAAAATAATCAATTGAACCATGGCAATGCAAAAGAACTTGTGGTTTTATTTATGACTAACTTCTCCAAAAACAAACCTTGTTCACAAACAAACATAACTTCAGTGTCCACGCACCATTACACGCCAAAGTATTTGTAAAATAGGTAAGTAATCAAATAGTCGTATATAAATGTTTATTTGGTTTGGACCTCGTTGGGATTTCATTGTATGCCACGTGACTGTGTTTTAATAATCTTCAAGGAGATACTCGTACATCAAGTAAGCAAGCTTTCCTAAATTGTTTGGACAGTTGTGTCATCCTGAATAACCTCATAGTAGTTATTGAAGAAAACAAATAAATGTTTTATTACGAGTAAATGGTCAAATCTTACACACAATTTGCCTTGGCCAATTTCCCGTGGATACGGGAATTATGAGCCATACTTATACCGGACTTCATTTAAATATATATATAGAGAATTTCTAAATATAAAATAACAATTACCAGTTTTCTGTCGCTCGTGACGACATCTCAAAACAATTTTAAGTGCATAAAGCGATGTCAAGATTAATGTTTATTTTCAATATAATAAAATTATTATATGCAGTGTTTGCTTTATGTATGATAGAGACCACCCGCTAGCTGCGTAAGAGAGCGCGCATTCGAAAGATCTTTGTGCTAACAGTTGGTTTGCCTCAAACAAACATAACAAAACAAACAGACTGGCAATTGAGGAAAGCGGTCGCATCTGATTTTTTATTTCTTTGCTGTCGGGAGGTGGTTTACAATTTAACACAAAAGAGAAAGCTTTTTCCAACATTCTGGGTTATTATTCGCTTTTTATACTTCTTCGTAACATTTTTTTTTATTCAAGCTCACTCTCGCTTAGCATAAATGAGCAAATTTTAATTTATGCAATGGTTACTTATTACATATTAAATACTTTCTGTGTTGTTAGGCATATCATCGTCGTTATCCCATACATGTTCAAAATACGTACACAGCACTTTTATAGGTTTCCTCCAAGCATCAAAGGGTCTACTGCAAAAATCTAAATTTCGTTATCTGCCTCTCTGTCACCCATGCATATCCGAGAAATAGAGAGGCAAATAACGAAATTACGATTTTCGTTTCTTGAGATAGGCCCTCAGGATCTCCACAACGAATAGTCGTCAGCTGTTATCCAACGACTCTCCGTCGCGGAGGCGTCAGCGCGTAATAAAAAAGTATTTGTATTTTGATCAAATCGAGGCATAAATATAACACTTAAATCTAACTGTCGCTTCAGAATTCACATAAAGCGTCACTAACGACATTATCGTTGTGAAGGGGTCGAGCTCCGACGACGGGGGAACTTAACCGAAAAAATAGTTTCCGACTGCTACTTGTACATATTATGTACGCTGGTGAAGTGTGCCACAATTAAAGATAATGATAAACTTTATTTAGAATTTAGGTGTAGTTGTCTACATTTGCTAGTCTTAACTTGAACTTTAGACTTGCCTGCTGTCAAATTACGTAACCTGAACCAATTGATATTTTTTGTAAGCATGATGTGCACGCATTGCACATTTCCGCTACATGATATATGTATGCAGGTCAAAATAATAATATGCCACACCTACGTTGCTCAGGTAAAAATGCCCGCATCAAATATTATAAATAATTCAAATAGCTCGACGATGATGTTGCTATATTTATGGTCGGCGCACCAGCAATTGTTTAAAACAAAAACAGTCAAATTTAAACAAATCACAGCATAGCCTATGCATAAGATTGAAATGTAGGTTATTGGACCCCATACATTCCCTTTAGACGCATAAAACCACAAACGCGAAATACCAATCCCAGGTTTTTTGGTATTTTGCGGACTTCTAAAAAATATTACGCAAAACGCCAACTACGCATAATACCACAAACGCGAAATACCAACCTGACGTGTTGTGGTGTTTGGCGATTTTATTACGCAATATACCAAACACTTACAATACCACAAACGCGAAATACCAACTGGAACTTGTAAAATATAATATTTACAATCGAAGTATAATACCTTTCATCAACAACAGCCATTCGTTATCTAAAGAGGTTTCATTTTATAAGGAAGTGAAGTTAGGATTTCCCTTTAGACGCATAAAACCACAAACGCGATATACCAATCCCAGGTTTTTTGGTATTTTGCGGACTTCTAAAAAATATTACGCAAAACGCCAACTACGCATAATACCACAAACGCGAAATACCAACCTGACGTGTTGTGGTGTTTGGCGATTTTATTACGCAATATACCAAACACTTACAATACCACAAACGCGAAATACCAACTGGAACTTGTAAAATATAATATTTACAATCGAAGTATAATACCTTTCATCAACAACAGCCATTCGTTATCTAAAGAGGTTTCATTTTATAAGGAAGTGAAGTTCTTATTTCATGTGACTTTGAATGTCAAAGCTATAACTATAAATAGTTTTAATACATAAGATTTCGAACCTATGGTTTCCAAAACGGCCGACTTATTTTGAAACTGTAGTCTACAGACGGCAAGGCGGACATGCATCTAGTTGGTATTTCGCGTATCGTGTTAGTTGGCATTTCGCGTACTGTGATAGGTGGTATTCCGCATACATGGTATTTAGCGTGATTTGTGTTTTGCGTAATTTCATGTTGGCGTTATGCGTAGTTGGTGTTTTGCGTAGTTGGTGTTTCGCTTAAGTGGTTTTTTGCGTAGAGTTGGTGATTCGCGTTTGTGGTTTTATGCGTCTAAAGGATACATTCCACGACTCTTCTCTTTCCGAACAGACTAATAAATGTTTTGCCAGTCGATAATAACAAGCTCCGTTCAGCGGGATAGAGACCGCAACACGCCGTTAAACTTTTTAACGTTACAGCTCCAATCCTGTTCTAAGTATTTGGTTTTAGTAGTATTTCTACAGATTAACTGCAAGTCTAGATTCTGCTTTGATTACGCATTAGGTAAATTGTCATAATATATATATTTTCCTGATAAATACGGTACCTACTTATTTTAACATATCCAAATAACATTTATTATAGAAACTTAAATATAAATACAAACTAAAAATATAAAAAAATAACTACTTACTAAAACCCGTCCCGGGCTGTCCCCAACGCAAAGGTGCCCATCACGCTCGCTGTATTGCCGCATTGGATTGCGATGGACAGCCTTTGCATTAGGAAAAACCCGGAGCGGGGGTCAAGGCCCCTTTCAATCAGGCGACGACCCAGCTCACGGAGGAAGGTCTTACCCTCAGCGCACCAGCAACCCGAAGTCTGAACAGCGAGGGAGACGAATAAATACCCGCTCAGCGCCGAGTATATATCTTTTTTAAGGGACGCCGCGTGCTCAGCAGCCGCTCTTGCATACCGCATTGTGCACATAAAATTTACAACTGATGTGCAAAAATAATCATTTGTCGCTCATTGACAGAGAAAAATTAACAAAATGAATTAAATTTCACCATAAATCATTTACCGTTAGTCGGTGATTATGATTACACACTTACGTTATAATTTTAGTCTTGTCTTGTCTAGCTTCGATTAATCGTAGAAACTCCTAGTACGTACGTGCGCGATTTGAGATCCGCTCGACGATAACACGCCGCACGCCAAGGGATGGCACCGACGCCGCCGGCCTATTTCTAATTTAAAATATCAACCAGATAAGTGCAGTTTTAGCACTTGGTGCCACCTAGTCAAGACGTTAATTATCATAAATATTAATCTTTATGCATTGTCATGTAACTTCACTTCAGGGCTATTCCTGTAGGAGTGAAACCTAGAGTCCGAATATTTTGCACCACTAAATTAGGAACAAATAAATAGGCCAGGTACTTAATAGTAACAAATTTTTATTTTTGCATCGGTATAGGTAGCTATTAACTATAGCTACCTATACCGATGCAAAAATAACTTGCAACTGACGCGCACATCTAGCGTCTCTGACACTAGTCAGAGACGCTAGATGTGCGCGTCAGTTGCAAGCACTATATATCATAAAACAGTTTATAGACACACAAAATTTCAAACTATACCTATTATGACACTCCATATCATTAAACAAGATTTTTTTAACCATTTAACAAAAAAGGAGACAAGGAATGTGACGGTACAAATGTTCGCTGTAAATGCGTAAGTCTCGGTAGCTCAGTTTGTAGAGCGGCGAGCTGGTATCCCGAGACGCGAGTTCGAGTCTCGCCCTAGACAGTGAGTTCTTCCACTGTTCCTCTATTTCTAAGCATTATAAACATTTTACGCTAAATATATACTTTCTAGTAGATACATTGTGCAATGTACGAGTAGGGGGGTCCCGTTGTTTCCCATATAGTTTTAAGTCATAATGTATTGTTTGTCATATTATCATTAGTCATAAAACTGAAACCGTTAACATTTCAGGATTTTCGTTAGGTTATCCTATAGATAGGTTAGGTTAGGTTAGGTTTGTTTTATGGCAATTCTGAAAATTAATTATGACTAACGAAAATTCGGGCAAACAATGCATTATGGCTTAAAACTATTTGGGAACCAATAGAGACCCACGAGTAGGTCTTTGAGCGAATCAAACCGACAAATATATAGTCCAAATAGGTGAAACCAATTGACTACGGAAACCTAAAAAAAAACAGGGTTTTCCACTAATACCCCTAAGGAACACCTTCTCGTTAAGTCACCTGTATTAAATTGCATTGTTGCATGAATTAATATGATAGTCGCCTTGTTGCATAACACCATTCATTAGGGTTTTATCTCGCAGGAAGGCGTCGCGATGATATATTGCCCGCTCGAAATTGGTACTTCATTTCAATTTATGTAGGATACCTAGAAAGTCATAAATAATTTGGAAATACGATATTCGGTATTCGCTAGTTGAAATCTCGATTTAGCAATAGCAGAGTCTAATAAATAGAGAAGACTGGTAACCCACATACACCGCAGTGAAAATATTACATGTTTTAGATAACGGCAAATATTATTTGTACCTTTTAGTTATTTCGGTATGAAAACTTCCATCTTACTGCTAATTATATTTTTTCATTTTGAGCCCTTATTATACGCCATTCAATAAATACATATTATATGCCTAAAATAATTTAATGTTCTCGTACTTTTATGCATCAGGACAGCGACCAAGAAAGTCGGATTGTACGTTTATGTCATAACAACAGTAGGTATGTGACAGATTTTATACGTATAAAGCTAAAATGGAAAGCTACATGAAGAACGTGCCGAACATGGTGTTGTATGGGAGTTGTTCGTCTTGAATATTTACTAGTCTCTGGTAATTGCTACATTAACATTATTTTAGTAATGGCTCTGTGAGCTGTAAATCTTGCAAATTCCCATGAATCCGTCATGTTAAAAACTGAATTGAAAAAAAAAACATGACAAAGTTTCACGATAATCAGATGAGAAATGTCACCTGTAGAGAAAAGCATCCGGACATACGAAAGCATTTTTACCCAACCTGAAACAGAGACTTTCGTTTCGCTCGGTCAATTAGTGATGATAATGATAGCTACATATTGTATTCTGTGAAAAGGATATGAAAAATCTGTTCACTTTGTGATTCTGCTTCTTGAATTCTTAGTCCAGTCAATATAATTTTCTACCGTGTCGTCTTGTAGCTATTGTTCAAGGACATGACTTATTGACCATTGATCGACACTAAAAATATAGGACCACAACAAAAACCACGGAAATCTCCTAATCCAGATTAATGTAAATTAAGAGGCTATTAGAACTAGAAGCTCCATCCATCAATGCCCAAGGGATCTGTTAACGGGTTTTCCGAACTCCAATGAGTTTCCAAAATAGGTAAAACTTTTGGGTCTCACCCATTAATTTTGAAAGCACTTGTTACTAAAACTGCCACATTTCAAGCTATATAAATACTAAGCTTGCTGGCAGTTAATAATTTACATTTCTAGTTTGTTTGACAGATAAATTAGTTCAAATATGAGATACGATATCTAGAATTGCGGCTTGGTTGATGATAAAATCGGATCTTAATAGATATGGCAGGTGTATTTGCTATCTAGAGTATAGGTAATAAAATTTACAGTGAATTATAGACTTAGTACACCCAGTAAAAGTTGCGGTAATAAGAGTTTTTCATCCGATGTTTATCCTTATGCTTATCACCTAATCTCTCTTTCAATATTTAATTACAGTGGCGAGGCGGCAATAGAACTCGATTGCCATCAGGTTGCCTCTTATACCCAACCATCCTGAATGGTTTAAGAAATAATTTGGAGCCTGCATGACATTTCAGTACTTACACATACTTTACCAGTTTTACGGACCTGTTTTTTACCCTGTTTTTGAGCCTGGGGCACTGGAGGCTTGGGTCACTTTTTTTTAGTATATGACATTTATTTCAGTTTACCTGTTTTTTACTTTATTTTTCTGGTTTGTGTTTAATGTCAGACACTGCAATCGATTTCAATATACCTAATTGACATTTCAAGAGTAACAACGCAATGTTTTGTCGTCTGAATTCATGGTTAATTCGACAAAATACATTCTAGCTTGAATAGGTATATACTTAAGTAGCATTTATAAATTTACAGGCGAAATTTAGACTTACCTCGGTGAAAAGAAGTCTGAACTATAAGAATGTACACCCGACCACTGCTGACAATAGGCTGGCAGTCAAATTTAAAAGAAAATTCTAAAGATGGCCAGCGTTTTCTTTACTAAAACTTCAAACTTAAGGAACTTGTTAACTGGTATCTGGTAGGTGTGCTAAAATGTAGCTTATTTACCTACTTGTATAAAAACTATTTTATTAGGTATGTACAGTTAGTCGACGTCAAAGATATGTTTACATTTTTCGTCTTATTACAAAGCGCGTCTATCTCTCAAATCGTGTCTAAGTAGTACCACCTGTCCTGTAACTTAACAAGGAGAAACTTTATTAGTCTAGTAATAAATTCGAGACAAAACAAAATTAAGGATAACAAAATGTCCGGGGAAAATTACGTGATTATAGTCGTATTAGTCATGGTTTATTTGGTTTTATAAATCACCAAAAAACAGGCGTCTATCGCGTGACCGCCCCGTCACGTTACCTACCAACGCCGATGTCATAATTCTGTGTCGATTTCATTCACCCGTGACTAATGCTTACAAACTTAGAACTTTACTTCACGTTTTATTAAGGCTTAGTTTTAATTTTAATGTTTAGTTAATTTATTCTGTTATTACCTATGTAGGTACCTATTATAGTAATAAATTTCTCAAAACTTAGAATACTTAATTGCTTTAAAATTATTGTCTAGATTCTTTTAATTAATATAAGTACACATTTTTGGATTTGGCACGAACGTTGAATAATTATAAACAAAAAGATATCGTATAAAATTGTGTATTTTATGCGATATCTTTTTGTTTACTGTATCGATTGTTGTTTCTTCTAGTTTTAATGTAATAATTATGTACAGTTGATTTTTAAAGTACCTGTTCAATAATTTCATTAAGTTTTATTTGGCTGTGTGCTATACTCGGTAAGTAAAATTAAATAATCAAAATAGATTTAATGACTAACTAAGCCATCACCTTCCACTAAAGTCAACGCGCAATTACGATACGACTCACCTTAGTTAAGTGGTAAAGATGTATGTATAAGTATATTGGTAACACAACCACAAGTTTATTATAGCAAGATTGATCGCTTTTTCCCCAAAATATTCGATCGCGTGAACATTTTTCATAAAAATAACATCTTCCAGACACGATAAAATACTAGAAATCCGTCGATAGCCAACAATCCTTTGGGGAGCGCACCTGAAGTGCAGAACTGGAAATTGGAAACCGTAACTCAACAAGTATTAGGGGAAGGAAAACTCCGTAGCCGCCATCTGTAGGCCTTATCTAAGGCTATAAATACACGGAGCCCCGGAACGAAGTAGCAGGAATTATGGCCGAAGGTACGTACAGTATAATGGATAATTCATGCACCCTCCCTCGCCTCTAATTTTAAAGTATATTTCTTTTGTATGTAATTATTTTAACCAAAGTTGTAAAATGTTTGTGAATAAAAATTATGCTTTCGTATTTTAAATTACTTAATTTTGAAAATTGTACCTTCTTATTTTATGTTGTACAGCGCCATACATCTGAACACACACTCTAGCACCTTGACAACAGAGGCGTGTTCAAATATTTATGAGCAGCTTGGCCGCTCGGATATATCTAATGGTGACTGTACACTACACCTTTTTTTAGATTTGTTAATGTTTATCTTGTTTCTATTTAGAATCCCGAGCTTTTTCGATCCTAATACAAGAAAAAAGTGTCCCAAGATTTTATTTTCATTCTGTTAGGTACCACTTTGCATATAGACGGAATGGAAGTAACGAGAAATATATGGAAATACTAGGGCACTTTTTATCTCCTATTAGAATCGAAAGAGCTCGTGATTCTGAGTAGTAGAAACACCATCAAAATTAACAAATCTAAAATAAAATTATAGTGTACTACCTAAACTTTATGCAAAATGGCTCTGGGTCCCGTTTCTCAAAAGCTTGTAACTTGTAATACAAGTGGAAGTCCCTTCCTAACAGAAGCTGTCAAAAAGTGACATCCGCTTGTATTATTACAAGTTACAAGCTTTTGAGAAACGGGCCCCTGGTATACTAAACAGAATACAAATATATTATACCGCACTTTTATTTTAAGTTACTTGCCCAAACCTTCGGGACTTCGTGTTAAAGCCGGCTTGCCGTTTTAATAGTTCAAGTAACATTTAGACCACGTACAGTCCAAACTCTACGTTCAAGTTTACAGTAATATAATTATACCTGTAACAACTAAGTTTGCAGACAACCACACCGCAACACCATTCTAATAAATGGATTACCTACCTAATTTTTCACTTCTACCCCCCAGAGACTGCGGCAAATAAAACAAAAACAATGCGACGTTCATTTGTTTCTTGTCACTGCACGCACGAGGATCGCAAAAGCGAGTTTACGATAAGTTTATAAATTGTAATTGTAATATAAACAGTTGGTACTGCATTAAACAAATATGGATTCATTCTACTTTCATAAAAGAGGTGTTAAAATATAGCCTGATATCTGTCAAGTTAGTTAGTCGGAAATTATAATATAATATAATTATAATAACCGAAAATTTGTAGGCACCTACAGGTTAACGCTTTCATTACAAATAACCAGACTTGTTTGCCACGATATGATGGTTGGTTGTTGATTGTGTGAACGTTTATGACGACATTTGAAATAATCTCATCTTGACCAAACAAAAATACACACAAGAAACAAAAACACAGCGACATTCATTTGTTCCTTGTCACCACACACAAGAACTTTCACAATAATGACGTTTCTTACATCTCTCGCAATTTTTCTCCGCTGTCTCCGCCACTTGACTCCGACAGAGGGCTCTCTCAAAACCGCCCTAGGGGAGTGTTGATTAATAAAGGAAATAAAAAAAAACTCTGAAAACGCGGTATGATTGAAAGGAGTCACGTTCTACGTAGGGCTCCGAAATGAATTCTGATTTTCGGTGATAGGAAACATGCATTAGCCGCGTTGTTGACTTTCCGAGTGCATGTTCTAGTGTAGATGTCAAATTATTCGTTTTCCTTTAATCCAAGTGCTGTTTTTGATTTATTTTTCATGGGAAATTGTTCGAAATATCTTCGAGGTACGTAATAACTTCACATTACATTTTCTGTAAACTTATATTGATTTTAGAGATTATTTTGTATACATAACACACATAATTATATTGTGGTATGCGCATAGCACTCTAAATATATATTGAAACATACTAATATCACTTGTACTAAGTGGATAGCAGACGACCGCTTCGCCATACAAACATAGTCGTTATTTTCCTGTCTAGATATTGACATAAAAAATATTATTACATTACTTGACTTATATTCACCAAAGCATACCGGCATACCCCTTCGTTTGACTATGTTAAATTTTTTTAATAGGTATATTAAAATTTAAAGCGAATAATTTAATCCATCCAAAATAAGTGCTCCTAAGTCAGATAACAATTTTAATAAAATGAAATAATCAAACTAAAGACATACATCAATTCGTGTCAAAATATTTCATTTAATGTTATTATCCAGAGAGAAAAATGGGGACTACGTTTGTATGAAAAGGCGTTTTCGCGCGATCTTCCAAGTTCGTCCTAATAATGAATGGTATCTGATATTTACGGCCATATTCGAACTTTAAGATACGTCAAATACTAGAGACTGAAACGAACGCGTCACTTTTGACACTGACATATCCAATCCATATCGTTTCAATCTTTAGTATTTGACGTATTAGCCGTTCGCAAACATACATACCAATTATGAAGATTCACAGTATTGAGCTTTAAATAATTTCAAAATCAATATTACGCTGTTTACTATAATTTGTCGCAATTGTCAATAATATGACAACTTATATAATAATATGTGGATTAGTACTCTTAACAGTTCTAACCGTCTTAACCTCTTGGCCTTAATTCTTACTGATAAGAGGCGTCATCCAACACCTGGTGTGAAATGCAATCAAGTTTAATTATTACGGGTATTAATAACAAGGGTGCACTTGGGGTTGAACGCGTCGCCATGGTAACACCCCTTCGGACGCAGCCTGCGAATGTAGCCTGCATTAATATGTGTTTAGTTATTTACGAGAAAAGCTGATTAGGGGTGTAATTGTTACGAAGCTTTCGGATGCACAGCCAACGTATCCGTGAATACTGTTGGATCAATGGAACTGTCATACTAATATTGAAAATTTTGGTGAAATTAAAAAGTATCAAACTTTGTTTACGCAAAGACCCAAGAAGATAGACCGTATTCTACTGCAACTTGGATGATTTTGCATGGTAATTAGTTCCCCTACGGCTAAAATGCAGGTAAGATGCAGGTCATCTTCTTTATTTCAAAGGTTGTCAATTCCATGAAAGAATACGTATTGTCTTTCATCAAAATTTAAGTTTTTAAAAAGAAAATCGGAATGTGTTTTGTAGAAAATGGTAAAATAAAACTAGATTTATAATGTACTGTTTTAATAATACGAGCTGGTTCGACGTAACTAACTTGGTACAAGATCAAATGAATATGCATATAAAATTGCAAAGATATAAATAGCTTCTATCTTTATTACAAAATGTTTTGAAATTGCCGTCTAAAATGAATGATCCTCTAAATTTGCTATTATTTGCATTGGTAATAATATTACATTACACACAATAAATAAGATAATGTTAAAATTGTATAAGAATATCAAACATTTTAAAATATGTACAAAACAAAAAAGTCCAAAATTATACTATATCACAGTCACTAGAGAGATGAAAAACTATACCTACGTTACGTCACATGGCAGTCTATTTTGAAAACACGTTCACATTTAAGCTACATCTGTTAAACCAGTCAAAATTAATACATAACAGAAATAACTATCGATAGTTCTCCTTCCGACAATTTTGGAACTTTATTTAAATCTTTAAAAATTTCAAGCTTATTTTATTTTTAAATGTGCAATAATCAGTTACAACTCCTGTTTTTTTTTAAACCGATTGCTAAGTTTGTTGCTAATAGAGACGTGGTTTCTTCAATCAAATCATGCATTCCACTCCTTAATTTCAGCCCATATATGCAGATATTTCATACAAATTATGTATTATGTACATTTCCCTATAAATTAGTATTGCTTGAGTTACGTTTCTAGTGATATTTTGTTAACAGTATAATAAATACTTAACCAAAATTAGCTTCGATACGTATGTCCTGAACAACCTGATGCCCCTGAGTGATTGGTAAACGCGTGCATTTCTCGATAAGGAGACTCTCTGTAAACAAGGATAATACGATCAGAACATTTAATTTTGGGTGTCAAGTGAGTTGAAATCAAAATTTAGTGCTATTGTTAAATGATCATGTATATTACCTTTCATATGGCGGTGGAGGAAGGATATCACAAAGATTCATCCTACAATTTTGATCGTTTCTAGCTTCTGTAGTGTATCTCGGACCTTCGCCATTGCTCCGAAAACTGTTCTCTTTACCCAGCCAATGCCATTGAGGATAATCATATTCTACTTCTGCCATAGCCCATTCTTTATTTTCATCGTGATGACTGGAGGATCTAGAATGATGTGTCTTACATGACGGGCAGTCATCTATGGACATATCTTGCATTTCATCAACATCGTTTCCACATTTAGTCATCTCGCTGTAGTCCTTTGTCAAAGTCGAACTACTACTTCGACAACATGTGGAGCACTCTTCGTTGGAAAATTGATTGCTTTCTGCAAATGACCTAACCATACTGTTATCATAGGATCCCGGACTTACTGCACATTTCATACATGAATCTTCTGTGTCGGTGTGAACCTATGTAACATATAAAATATTTATTTTACATATGAATTTAAAATTTAAATTAATTTTAGACTTAATCCATTGCCATTATTGTACTTACAGGGTAGTTTAGTTCTGTATAAATAGCACTAGATGCATACGGTTCTGGTGGAACTCTTCTTTGTTCTTCGTGAGGCATCATGCCAATATTATTTTGCTGTTGTGGGAGAGTATATTCAGCTTCCATTGTCATAGTACCAGTCGATCTTCCACCTAAAGATATAATTTCAATATAAGAAGCATGCCATCCACGGAGCATGTATATAGACAGTAAGTACCTACTTTAAGAATCAGTAAAATATGTAAGGGTTCTTACCATGAAGTAAACTTTGATGACAGTTTAAAATCTCTATTCTTGGTTCATTTGAGCCTTCAAATAGTGGTCTTTCTCGAAGCCATACAGCTTCTTTACCTAACAGACACTGTTGAGCGTTAGTTATGGCGCTTCCTGGAAGTAGAGCTAATTTCAGGTATTTAATGAAATTCCGCCTCTAACGTAACTTTACGTAACGTTTGTTGTTATTATTTACTCACCAGTAGAGTTTTGACTTTTCCTTTGCTTCGAATGACGACTCCTAATATAAACAACAGTCCCGGCAGAAGCCAGGATTAGCACTAATAAAGTTAAACACAGCGCCAGCAGCCAAGTTTCTTGGAACATCGACAATATTGCTTTGTCTCTCGCCGGTTCCGTTCTGAAACAATAGACAAGTAGGTAACAAGTCGTTACCAACGATGTAAGTGATGAATCAAAAATGTGTTTAACATTTAATGTTTTGTTTGTAGCTACTAGTAATGAGCTTCATATTAATGAGCGACGGTGTTATCTCACGGTATATGAAAGTCCTTTTATGATAGAAATAACCTTAATGTTACCTACTCGCTTGCAATTAGTATCAAATCGAATATTACTCATAGAGCAAAATGTATGTGCCTATCGAATTTGCACTGGTGGGGAGTAAATACTTACTGGACGTATTGTCTTTGGATATGCGTTGGTAACATATGTAGATGCGCGGGCGCGCTGAAAGGCCCGTGGCCGCGGCGCGTGACCGCAGCGGCACGTGCGCTGTACCGACCGCCCGCGCGCAGGGAGCTGGCGGCAGCCGCGCGCGTGCGCGCGCCCAGTGACATCTGACCCACTACGCGACCTCCGGCACTACCTCCAACGCGCACCTCAATCTAAAAATAGTGAATATAGATAGATAGATAGATTCATTTATTGGTACTGATCATACACTGTCAACATGGGTTCATATTTACAATGGGATTCAAGTGCATTACAATTAATGATTTCATGTAGGTATATAAAACTTCAATTAAATATCAATTCAAAAAATAATACAATAGCAAATTAAGTCCGTACATACAATAAAATTAACAATAAATTTAAATTAAAAACATTAATAATTAATTAAAAACAATAAATTAATAATGATGTCAGTGTCAGTTATGTATTTTTATAGGTATTTTCATTCTTCAAAGAACTCGTTTACTGTGTAGTAAGCCTTCATTAGACAATAAATTTTTAGCTTATTTATAAATTGACGTTCGGTGTCAACGTCTTTAATTGCCTCAGGAATCTTATTGTAAACTTTAGCACCCACATTATCTTGAGAGATTTGCCGGTTTTCTGTAGCCAGCCCAGGTTTCCTCCTTGCGGAGTAGCTTCTATGGGGAATTCATCTGGGTTCCTTCTCACGTACTTACCCACCTCAAGAATATAGAGTGAGAGCACTGTCAAGACTCTGAGGTGAGTGAAGAGCTGTCTGGCTGTCTCATCCGGAGGAACTCCGCATATTAGGCGGATCACTTTCTTTTGCAGCAGAAACGGCCCGGCCTGTCTCTGTCAGCTGCTAAGCCCCATAAGTCTATGCCTCTGGTGAGCTGCGTGTGGAAGTAGGCATAGTATGCCGTCATTAGGTTTCGCTGTGTTAGCGTCCGCTTTAGACGAGATATAGCATAGTAGGCGTAGTTCAGTTTCATGCATAAGGCGTCTATGTGTTCTCCCCATTGTAAACCTTTATATGTAAAATATACTTACATAATTAACACCCTTCACTACATATCTATAAGTGTACCTATACAAGTAGACAGTAAAGATATACGTATACATGTACAGTCGAATAAAAACTTTTAAGAACGTAAAGACTTTACAAGACAAGCAATGTAAGAAACTACTTACTAGGTATCCCGACAGTTCACCATTCCAAGTATGCGGTGGAGGTGGATCCCAGCGAATCCAAGCAGACGTAGCATTAATCACTCCCGCAGTAACGCTCTGCGGCGGCGCTGTTGGCACTGGAAATACGCGGAACTTTACCACTTAGCGGAGAAAACTTAATGACATTACGACGACCATATTCACAACTTGAAAACAAGAACTATGAATGAACTGTCTTACCGTCTTCATCGGTGAAGCCACTTTTCAAATTTGAAGGTTTGCCCAGCAACAGTTTGTAGAATGGCATTATGAACACGTCATATTGAGAGTAAGGCATTAATCCAGTTAAAACATGGCTAGATGATCCGCTGTTATGGACTGTTGTCATTGAAAAATTTCCGTATTTCGATCGTATAACATTATTTATAGTTATGTTTGATGTTGGATTTTGAAAGTCCATAAAATGTGGCTTATTTAAAGATGTTCCGTTGAACCAGATTTTAACTCCTTCTAAATATTCGTTGTAATCAGTCATAACCTAAAATAGAACCGATTGACACATCTATAAATAAAATGATTCTTCAAACTTCAAGAATAGGTAATAAATAGTTAATTATGTGACGTAGAACTTACTTCCCAAACAATTTTCAATGTATTCGGGGATATTCCTTCAACTCGTCTCAAAGTAAGAACATCTTGTTGTAAGTACCGACGTGCTTGAACTAACTCGTACTGCGTCATCGGTGGATGGTTTTGTGGTTTACTCAATTCTGTATACGGAGTCGAAGAATCTATCTCAGTGTTAAATGAGTTCGCTTCTCTTCTTAACACCTAGAAATGCAAAAGGATATGAAAATACTTATGTATTTTAAAAACACACATACAATAGTAAGAGAGAGCACCCACCTGCAAAGTGGCAGTATGTAAGGAACTCCCTGCTTCACTGACGGCTACGCAAGTTAGTCTACCGGCATGTCGAATCAACACTTTATCTAAATACAACGTGCCAGAACCATGTCTAGCTTTTGGGAACACCAACTCCTGCGAACACATGATCGTAACGTCTTATAAATCTTATAATATACTATTTAAAGTACAACTAGTGAAGCAATTATGCTTCGATAATTTTTATTATTTAATTTTTACCTGAGATCCTTCCATTGTCCAAAAAATTAAGGGTTTTGGGGTACCTTCAGCCTCACATGAAAAAGAAACCTCTTCTCCTTCCCACGCAGTTTGATCGGAAGGCACTCGAGTGAAATGAGGTAGGGCTAAAACAACATGGTTACTAGACTTTTTCCTGGGATTAATGTGGTTATTAAATAAATGTATAGCTACACAAAAACTAAATTACTTCAACTGCCTGTCTCTAAATATGTCAAGTTGAACATCTATCATGTGCCAGCCATATCTGACCGCAGCTATTAATTTTTACCGTTGAGTGTAGTGTGCTCTCAAGTGATTAAATTTATGTGTGAGTGATAGCAGTTCTGTGGTTGAATTCATCTCTTTAGTTGAACCAAAGTCCTGTGATTGGGAAAGTAATTATTTAAAATAATCCTTACAATGCACAGTAAGTATGGCACTAGCGCTGCTGAACCCAGCCTGGCTCTCCGCTCGGCATGTATAGGTGCCTCCGTCTGACGACACGACCCTGTCTATCCTCAACGATCCTCGGCGTACTATAGCATATGGCGATAATGATCCGCTGTCTCGCGACCAAGTCACTGACACGTCGGATTCTGGCGATGCCTACAAAAAAGTCATATTATTATGAAAACAAACAATAGTGATAAACACAAGAAGATACTTCTTAGTACTTCTGCATCTTGACAGTGGGCCTGATTCGGATTTTGTAATAGATATCTATTAGACATCGCCAAGATACGATAACGATATGTTTAAGATCTAACCTGTCAAATTTGACATTTCCGCGATTCTGGAGATACTTTAGAACGATTTCCACAAGATATTACTTAGAGATCTAATTCACATCTAATTGATATCTAACACGATCTATCGTAAAAGTGACATTGGTTGCCCGAATTGCGCTGCAAAAGAGAACTAGTTGAAATCTAAACTATAACGTATCTAGAATGGATCTAGTACGTGTCGTCTCTTGTGAATATCTTGAAGTTCAAATACGGCAGAGTAGCTTTTATACCAGCTTATCAAATCAGTAACCAAACACCGATAACAATAGATGGAGTCATAAAAGAAGCATTGCAGGATGCGATACCTGAATATGCTATTACGATTCAAAACAGTGACAATGTATTACACCTATGTGACTTACTTGACAATGGAATTCAATGTTCTGGCCTATTAGCGCCGTTATGTTATTGGGTTTCACTAGAAAATGTGGCCTGCGTAATACGAGTAACGTCGCGGGCCGGGATTGGCGCTCGCCCGCCACGTTCGACGCGACACACCGGTACACGCCACTATCTGATGGAAGACTTTCCAGGATCTTAAGATTACTCCCGTCTAGTAATGATATTCTGAAAAAAAAAACATAATGAAAACTCTTTAACTAAGTACCGACAGATGAATCTGAAACGTTGCCATCCTTACAAATTGTCCATTCATTTATTTACTTAGTACCAAAAATAGAAATAATATGAACGGTTTTTATTATACATACTTTTTTGTTCATAACGTCGGAATATTACTTTCCTCAACATTCAAAAGACGAAATTATTGGCAGTCTTCAATTGTTTGTTTGAAATGTTGTTCTCGGAACGGCAACAACCATTCTTGGCTAATCCGTGATTTATAAATGTCGTATAAAACAGGTCATTTACGTTTGTTTACAAACGCTTTTTATGGATTAATGCAATTTACGGAAAAGGTTTCACAAGCGGAGATTTTCTATGTAAAACGAAAGGCACTCAGTTGAATTTCAAGTCTCCAAATTTGGATTTACTCAAAGCTTCATACTTACTCAAAGTTTATGTAAATAAATAGTTGTTAATAAAAATATGTAGTTTGTTTATTGTTTGCCTACTTGAATAAAGTAATAGTTTAATTGAATATGGAATAAAATAGTTCCCTGGAAAACTTAATTTACAGTTAGACTGCATACAAAATTTAATTACCAATCAATAATACCATAACGTTTTGAAATTGTAATTCTCAACCGAACCTAATCAAAATAATAACATTTTTAAAAACATTTTTCATAATAAGTATTATATTAATACATAATAAAAAAGATAATGATACCTTCAGCAACTACAGTACCTATGTTTGTGTATAGGCAATAAAGACACAGTATGGTTTCTTAACTACCTACCTGCCATTAACATCTACATCGACCACGTGGCCATCTTTGGTCCAGTGGATCGACGGTTCCGGCGCTCCCCTGGGCGCCAGGCACTCCAGCAGCGCCGGCTCGCCTCCCGCCACCTTCACGTCTCGGGGTTCTGTTCTGAAGTCATCGCGTAGGACTGCAACCAAATTTACTAGATAATTACGAAATAAGGTGAGTAGGGTGTGTAGTTTTCATTTCGAAAAAAGGCTCTAATACCGGTTACTTATATTGAGGGTTTTCCTAAATGAGCCAAGAAATTTCGGAAAAACCGACATCTTCTCTGTATTGAATTGAGTTAAAGAGATTTCCCAATACATACTCACTTTTGCACCTAAAAATGGACATCACAGGAACAGAAGAAAGGTTCATTGCGATTATTTTCTTATGTTGCTGTGTATGATTCACCGCACTTATATTTGTTTTGTAAAATTACTTACCAGCTATTGTAAGTGTAGCGTTCTTGCTGACCGCCTCCCCGGCGGAGTTCCGTGCCACACACCAGTACACGCCCTCGTCGTTTTCCTTCTTGCCCCGCATAACCCTAAACGCAAACAAACACGTCATCGTGGGGCGTTTCATTACTGACTAGTTCTTAGCTTGTATTGATTTACATTGGACTTTAAACTTGTTTGGAGTGGTTAATAACGCGAATATGAAGGATTACTTCTAATAATACGAAACGTTGACTAATATTTATGTCAAGTAAACGGGGGTTATTTTTGAAATAACGGGTTAACACATTCACAGCCACCGACGCACATGTGCGTCGACCGTCATACAAGTTTGTTCCTAGGCTACGCCCCCTGGCAGTGCATGCGTTAAGAATGTTATGAGTTATTATTTATTTACTTACTCTGAAAATAATTTGAACATGTCAGTATTTTCTGAAATAACGAGCAACTTTTATACAAATTTAAAAATAAGAGCTCATAAAAAAATTCATGACCAAACTGAAAATACAGCATTGAAAATACTTTAAACAATAGCGAAACATAATACCAAACCACAATAAGCCAATAACGTGATTCTTATAAGTTTTTCCAAAAAACTAATTGTCTCCTTTAACCAACCTAAGAAACAGTAGTCCATCTTCAAGCAATACTCTGTGAGGGTGGTCCGTGGGCGCGAGTGGCACCCCATCCTTGTACCACTGGATGGTCGGTTTAGGCTTGCCCTCGGCCACGCACCGCAACGTCGCGGGCTCACTGCGGCCCACGATCGTGTCCGCCGGGTGCTCTTTGATCCGCGGGGCTCGGCTTTGGCCTACGGAAAAGGAGGGTTAGTCCCTATGCTCTAGAGCAATTACTTAATAGGATTGTAAGTTGAAAATAATTGCTATGGTTTTGACAATAGGCTGGCGATACAAAAATTTTCAATAGGCAAATTAAGTTTTTTCAAAGCTTACTCACTGTAGGTACTCTTTACTTGTATTGCCTGCATATTTTTAAAGAATTATTTAATGTAAAATTTCAAGTCACAATGTACTACATATACATTTACTAGATAGCATCCATTTTAACAAAATTGTTTATTTTAGTCTATCTTTAAAATTCTTGTAATATCATCATATACTAATTATTCAGTAAATAGTTTATTTCTAACTTCGTATCCATTTTTAATTAACCTTTTTGGTATACACAACATAATTAAGGAACTTGGAACTTAATAATTCTCATCTCGGATATCTTGGACGGTCGTGATTTTTCCCTGGACTCTTACCTGCCTACCTAACTATACCCTGCCGGCCTAGCCAAGCTGACAATCGCTATCGCTTCGACAACGAAACGCTTCGTGTCTCTCTATCACTCTTCCATATTAGTGCGACAGTGACAGTTGCGTTTCGATCGCTACGGAGCGTAAGCGATTGCAACGTTGGCTACGCAGCCTAGACTCTTATTAATTAGATCACCAATATACCTACTTATTCACCCACGTGCATAGTTGACATTTGATTCTATGCTAAACATATAGGTAATACTGATAGCACTATTTTATACAAAACAATAATATTATATCAACGGCGGGTCGCCGGGACGGCAAGAAAGAAATACAACAAAATTGTACACTTAATCATATGCCTTATCATTATCATAATGAAGATAAACATCAAATAATTTATTTACCTACCTAACATAATAAAGTTTCAGACTCCATCAGTGTTAATGCTGCCGATTGCATCGCTATTGAGAATGTCAAAAATCCCGTAATGGGCATAGATTTTAACAAGGTTCTTGACACGATCCTTTATAATAAAAATATATGGTAATACGTGTAGAAAATTATTGTTGCATATTTTTTACTCAGTAAAAAAACCTAGTCTATCAAGCCGAGGAGATTACCTACTTAAAATATGTTTAAACCTATTGATTTTTTATCCCAACGTGGAGACGCCCTATTCGAATCGAAAAATCGAAATATAAAATCTCAATTTGTTACTAACTTCATAATTCATAACTTCATTGCGCTAAATGCACATTAATGCGAGTTTAGTTCTAATAAGATCAACAAAATAACGGTTCATTCCATCATATTAGTATAAATAGCTATAAATAGATGCTTCAATTAACCTATTTTATATCATAGACATGCTTGATACAGTAGCAACTAATAATTAATTAGCTAAAATATCATCACCGGAGGTCGAATGTTTTCTGAGAGTATTTTACTAAAATTGAATTGAGTTAAATAGTCAGTATTGCGTTTTATATATACTAATTATTTTTGACTCGTTCGATAGGTACAAACAAAACAAGCTATCTAAACACAAACAGTATTTTTTAAGGTATAAATGCAATTTTTTACTTACCATTTGTAACACCAGGAAAGACGAGCAAAATATACAAAAGTACGATCCCGAAGTGGTTGCATGTTCGTTTATCTGCCTTAATTGCACCCGCGACCATACTGATTACCGTCACCTCGCACTTCGTATTGACACTTCTTAAACATAGTTATTTACAGTTTCATAGTCCATTGTCACTACAAAAGAACTCGTTAGAACTTTATTTATTTAAAGAGTCTCAAATCATTTCATAGTTTTGTGATGTCGCGATGTGTTTAGGCCGACAAGCGACACAACCTCCCCGCGCGCTGTGCCGGAGGTTACTGCCCCCCACTCTTGTTGTCATTTCGCGCCGACTCCGTAGCTTACCCGTGAGCTTTTCCGCGATTGTTAAGCTACGATTTCCCGAAAAAGCTACGACGACGCGAGTCCGCGTTCGAAGTAGACCGGCGACAGCGTAATTACTTTAATTTAGCGATCAATGTGTCACTCAACTTCAGACTTTGGATTAAAACTTGTCTGGTGGCTTAATTACTGTTTTTTGTTAACGTTGTAATTTACACATGGTATTAAATACATAATTAATGCCGTGTGGACGTTAAGAATTTTTGTGTTAGTATATCGTGGTAATAATACTTTTAATGGTTCCATTCCTCAAAAGGAATAAACGGAAATTTTATAAGATCACTTGTGTATCTGTCTGTATGTCTGTTTGACATTTGATCTATGTGTCTGTCCGTCTACCGAATTTTGAAACTAATTAGCTGAGAAAGACGGCACATTTTATTTACAATTTGAAGGTGCATAGGTACATAATTTGGAAGTTAAAAAAGGAAAATAGGCTTAATTTTTCCTTTAATTTATACCAAAAAACTTTTTTGCGCAAATGTACAACAATATCCAAATGGCGGATTCAATGCCAAATGACATTTCCTACAAGTCATCCCACTCGACCAGAGGGCCAAACAGAGATACATACAATTAGTGCAGATATTGAACGTAGTAGGTACCTATTTATCTTAGCGGAAATTCATAGGTAACCCAAGACCATGGAGAATTTCCATACTAATCACTTATTCCACAACCGTTCAGCAAACGGAGTAAGCCTACGCACACATTTAACTATCTCAACCCAACCGCAAGCTCCAGATTAATATCGTAGAACAATTCAGTCCACGTGTCTGGTGGTACGTGTCAATTGACAGCGTATAGACATGCAAGTCACGTGCCTAGTTACCTAACAAGCACTGAAATATTTACACAGGCTAGATGAAGCTGGGGGTGCGCCGTGACACAAAGGAGACGTGCACCGTACAATGCTCTACTTTCACGATCAACGAAATTGTGGCCTGGAAAGTTTGCGACACAATTTTTTGATGAGGACGTTGGCTGGGGACGGATTAACACAGACTTCACTTCACATATGGGGATTACATTGCATCTTTATTTATTTTTATCAATAAAAATAAATAAAGTTTCTAACAATTTTTACTCATAAGGTCCCAGAATTGTTGTTTTTATTTTTTGTACCTCTCGAAAACATCATTGTGGCATCATAAGCAGTTTTTATATTTCTCTGGCGGTTATATATAGTGTCATTATAATTTTATTCAAAATAAAATGGATTATTTACACACTGGACCGACTTGACTGTAGGATGCTATTCACAATTCACATGCGCGTTGCGTGACTGCTTTCCCATACGATGAGAGGGGTCGACGTCGTAGGCGTTTTACTTATAAATCAATAAAAGTTGAGCTTTCAAAGCAGAGCTACGGATTAAATGCATAATAAATATTTGAACTTGCCAATTTAGAAATTGGCAGTTGATTTTTATAAATTCATTTTCATATTTTTTAACCTAATAATAGGCCAATTCGAACGTGCACCTGACATCAAAATGATGTACGGATGCGCCATCCTATACCAAATCACATTACGTACAGTTACCTTCTATTAATTTACGAATAATAGATATTGAACTATTAAGAAATATAAATATTTTTGCTCAAATCTTTTCGTTACCATAAAATGGGGTGAGTAGGGTTCGCGGGGAGAGTTGGGTTATGAATGGGGAGAGAAGGGATGAAAGGGGGGTGAGATACTGCTACAAAAATAATGTATTCCAATTTAAAATGGAGCTATAGTAATACTCATAATAATAAAAAAATCGATCCAACAATCTTCCAAAATCAACTTTGTATGAAATTCCATCTCACCCCAATTACGAGGGACTATGCGGTGAGGTGGGATTTCCTGTTTATCGTCAAAGTTATGAAATGGAACTACCCAAAATAAAATAAAAACTAAAATACAAACGTCCGGAACACTTATTATATACACCATTCAGTTTGCATGTGTAAAAATAAAATGTTATCGAGGTTTGGCTGTCAGTTTTGCCTCTACTCACCCCATTTTACGGTACGCTAATATTTAACAATCCAAATGTAATTGTCAAACAGGGATTATTTCGCGGTCATGTCGTGAAACTGGCCATGTCACCTGTCAAAAACAATGTCAAGCGCGCCTAAACTTTAATTCCACGTCCATCAGAACTGAAATTCATCATTCATATCTACCTCATTCAACCCCACGTAATCTAGCGATATCCCCCGGGTGCTCGTAATCAACCTATCAGTCCGGACAAAGGAAGTTTCCTTCATTAACTCCATTCTACTAAAGTATTCATTGGCTCAGATTATTTCGGGATTGCTAGCATTAACTTGACATCTTAGTTTGAGTATTTGTGGCGGGTGTTTTAGGTTCAGATGAATGGTAAAACCATTAAATGTTAATTTTTTTCAGATTTCCATTTTTCAAAGAACTAACGTGCGTTCTTAAAATTAAAATTTAGATTATACCGATGTATAATTAATAAATAAGCAATCGAACTATAAGATTAAAATCTAAGCAAGAATAAAAATGGCAAAAGGACTATTTTACTTTATAAAGCCAGGAGTTATTTAGTCGGTTTGGTCTTGAATGCTGCGCACGTAAGATGCTCGGACCGACCGTGGTGTCAGGTGAAGCGAACGACGATACACATCACGGACGCGTGCCCAGACAGTCAGTAGTCGGTACCTTTGCAGTGCGAGATTATGTATTGGCAGTCGTTAAAATTACAGAAATAGCAGCCATTTGTTTTTTTTTTATCGTTTTACGCACAGGAATCACATCTAACAGTTACATAATAGTTACAGTATAAATTACAGTAACAGTCATATAATAGCAGAAACAAAAAAAATATATCTTAGAGTGATGTTAAAATTACTTTATTGTGTAAAACGTAAACTGCGCAACGTACAATATAAATGTTTCCTTGATACAAGAGCATTTCTAAGGTGTTTTGTACAAAATATAGTGGTTAGTAACATTTTGTTACCCATATTATGATATGTACGAGGCTATCATATATGGGTATAATATGTATCCGTCCTATAGTAACGGACGGGTTACTACGAAACCCTAAACTCAGCATGGCCTGACATGCTCTCGGCCGGTTTTTGAAGAGATCACACTTTACTTGAATTTTAACTTACAAAGCACGTAAATCAACTAAAATCTCAAAATTAATCAAAGACCTCGCTGATCCTTAAAGTTTATAGACTCCGATCAAATATTTTACTGCACCGTGAAACTTTTTAAGCCACCATAAAAAGCCAACGAGATGAACGATCGGCGCTATAGAATAAATTCTCATTTGTATGAAACAAGTCAGTATCGGGCCAGCGCCTGAGGGGCCACTAATTCAATCAATTGGCCGACCATAAATAAAATGGCGGACATTTCGCGATACGAGACACGAGTCCGCACGTAATTGAGAGGCAAGAAACAGACGGCTGCGAGCGACAAATCAATTAGACACGAAACAGATAAAAAGGATGCATTAATAATGAAAAAGAAGTCGAAAAAGAAGCTTCGCTTTCGACGCCAGATAAAAGCACGCACGGTAATGGTCATTACTGAGATATACGCGTTATTTCAAGATTATCACTCCTTTATCTTTAGACGATGTTTCTTACTTTATCTGCCGTAACAAGAGTATAACTCTAGACGCTGGATTATTTTCTTGTGCATAGCGTGCTGTTTAACAATTATCTGTATCGCTTTATTTAGCTTGGCAAGTCTGCATGTGGAGCTCATTAAACAACGCTGATACCGACATCTTTAACTAATTGAGGGTCTGTTATCAAAGTTCTACTTATGCCATTTCATTATAAACCACTTAAGCTTTTCTACTCGAGAAAACATAAACAAAGTCCCTCGACAAACAAACAGGAAATTAGACACCGATATCCGAGGGAGCTTAGGCACTAATCCCTATTTTTGTTAAGGGTGTCTGCCAACAAATGGAAGTGACAGTGCTTACTATCGAAATTAATCGTGAAAAATCTCTTGATGCGAAGAGGCCGGGGCTAAATGGAGCACCCGCTAAACCCCGCCACGTGCGCTGTCTGTTACCAGTTGACACTATTGGGATAAAGCCAAAGGGAGATTTAGTTAAACACGACAAATTTTCATGATAAATAGTTGAGGAAGTGGCATGTGTGAACGGCACATCTATCTTTTGAAGTTATATTTCCGCAGTAATAAGGAAATTCTTTGAGCAATTACGTGATAATTGAACATAAAATTGCGGCTAGTTTAAATTTCTAAGGAAGTTTCTCGTTATAAGTGACTGGGTCTAGTTAGCAATTATCCTCGCTCCTTTTAATTTCTGCTAGATCTAATTTTCATTCATGTGGCCTAGTTGTTTTAAAAATGAGGTGTTAGTTTGGATCACGCACGCACGTGACTAGTTAGGAGTAATGTAATGTATGTGGATAGAGAATCTCTTAACTTGCAAGACCACGGCACTTCCTTATTTTTAGGACGCTATCAAACTTAGGTATTTAATATTACGTATTAAATTGCGAGACTTTTGCTAGAAAAATGACTTAAAACAATAGCTAGGTACCTAAACATTACATAAATATTAAGATCCCTGCAATTTATATCTTGGATAAAGAAATAAAATCGGATTTACAGAACATAAATAAAAAAATATTTAAAAATATAGGTAGGTATATATTTGTTCCATAGTAGTAAGATGCTAAAACAGACCACTTGCTTAGGTATTTATTTTTTAAGCCAACTGTCCTCGTATATTTTATGAAATCGTGTTAAAATAACAGTTTTGTCAAAATGCTGTTCGTTACCTACTCAAAGTCATGTCATAAATATAGTTCTTATCATGGATGTCGATAAATGTGCCGCAAGTCAACAAAGCTAAGTCAATCTCGTTCCCCATCGATCGTGCGCTTACTAAGATTTGGCTGCCTGTTATCGCACGTGGCAGTGTGCACAATGAGTAACAAATTACTGCACAAATCGCGGTGCTTATCTTTACGGAGCTTCGGAATCATGTGCAGTGTTCCTTTGTCATTTAAAGATACTGGGTGCATTCATATATTTATGTAATAGATAGGTGTTTAAATCAAAGTGTTCAACTTCTGATACCTGAGAAATTTGTTAAATACAAACTTTTCCTTTTCTTATTTAAGTAAGTAAGTCTTATTTACGAATCTGAAATTTGGTGCTTAATTATTGACGCTAAATCTTACAAATACTTTTCAATTTTATCTCGACCGTTGGCTGAAACCGCTCGGTTTGAAATATTGTAACAAAGATTCTAAATAAGTAATACCCTCTTCGATCCCTGATGAGATAAGGGCGGAGGACGCCCCAACATTTTGTCCTGTGCGTTATCTTGACAAACATTTTTTTGCAAATGTTGCAGCTCTGTTCAAAATTGTCGTTTATCTTTTTCACGGCTTGTGGGAATGGCAGTTAAAATTGGTGCGATAGCGGTTACTTTGAAATACCTTTGTATATGATACATATTTTTGTAGACAGTAAAAACGCCATATACATACCTACTATTTAATTCGGTCAATTGATTAAACGAATTATGCACACTTAAGTCTTATTATTATTTCCCAAATTATAATTACCTACATTGTTTAACACATAAGTAAAGCGCGTGTAACAAATATCAAACTTATAATAACAAAAACAGCAAAGTACCCAGGTGAGAACATATCATCAATCCCTCTATTGTAGGACGCAAACTTTTATGAGGTTCGTCAAATAAATGAGCGCATTAGGCCGGGGCTTCCGAATATGTTCACCGTCGAGTGTGCTCGTTACCACGACGAGGGTCCTTTATCAAACCAGCTATGATACTTCAACGGCTTTTACACATCGCCTAGCAAAGTTTGATGGAAACATCGTTATTTATTCAATTGTGCACTAAGTTTAACGGCGTTTATATAAGAGAATTTAGATAAAGGACATTTCCAAGACATTGCCAGGTCTAGCATATGCAATTTATAAAATATAACGTAAACTGGTGTCACAGTACCCAAACTGTGACAAATATGTAATAAGAGCGCGTATCGGTGACTGTGCTCTCGTTTATTAATAATGAGAACCATTTATATACCTACTTCAAACAAAGCTGCATTTCTTAACATTCATTAATTTAGACAAGAAATTAAATTAGGAATAAACAAAACACTGCTTACTCAAATAGTCCTCTTTTAATCCCTGACGAAGTCCAATAAAGGGGTAGGGCAGGATTGCTTGGAACATTCTTCCGGGACACTCGGAATGGATTCAGACTAACGGACCCTTCGAACCCCGCATAAAATAGAAAACGGCTGGCTATTTCTGAAGGTATCCCATTGTCTGCCTCGGTGCATGCAACCCTTCCGAGTAATACAGAAATTTCATTCGACAAAGGTTTCTAATTCCGCCTCGCTTTAGATTGTCTATTTATTGTTGGTTTCGAAAGCTTTGTTTAGTGGAAATAGATTGGGGAAAAATGATTGATCATCAGTTTGAGATAATAATTATATAAAGTAGTATGTATACTTATAACAACAAACACTTAATGAATTGAAATGAAACACTTACAACAATAAACGCTTAGTAATTTATAAATTATGTTTGTGTGACAAAATATTCATTAGCACATAGATATCCTAACATAAATAATAGAGATACCTACACTACCTGCACACGAGAAATATTTCTTTCATATTTAAAAATAAAACAATATTCATAATTTTAATTGTATCATGCAATATTTTGATTGTATGAAGCAGGTATCTAACCCTTTCCCACTGGGCCCTTATTCGACATGTAAAACTGTCAGATTTCGCGTCATTTGAAATTCAACTGCTGAAGTTCATTTGAAGTTCATCAAGTGCTGAAGTTCATTTGGTACAAACAATAATTTAACAAAAAACAACTTTGTTTTATTATTACTTTAAGGTTTATAATGGTTTGGTTTGGTTGTCACCTAACTGTGGATTGCTAATGTCAAATTTTGACAAGTAATGATTCCAAAGGTAGACTTGGTTCTCTATGACCTTCGGCACCATCTTGGAGTTTTTGACGTGCGAAAGGGTAATTTATAGCAAAGAGTAAAACTTTTTTTTTTTCAGTACGTAAGTTTACATGAATTAATGACATCTTGTGAGCGATAGACCAACGAATGCGCTGTAGGCGATGCGGCGGCGAGTAGTGGAACTTACGTGACAATTTCCATCAATCAAAAAGGGACTACATTGCTGATGGTCGATAAAGGCTATTAATAATTGAATTTTAACAGCAAGAATGCCTTATTGACAAGCGATCTTTTTGTTGAACCCACACCTACACGTCAAATAATGCTTGCTCCACACATTCTCTTATAAACGCTCAAAATTGTAAAAAAAATTAAACAATTTACTCATCACCTCTCTCAACTCAAGCTGCCTATTTCTAATCCACGTTAACAAACCACAAGTTGTACCTTAACACATTTCGTAAACCATATATTCAGAAAAGTCCGTATTTTATTTCTAAGTGGAACATGAATATAGCTGGTCAAGCAGATCTTGACAGTAAAAAAGGCGCGAAATTCAAATTTTCTATGGGACGATATCCCTTCGCGCCTACATTTTTCAAATTTGCCGCCTTTTCTACTGACAAGATCTGCTTGACCAGCTATAGCTTGTATTACCTTTTTGGCATAAAAATAATCTAAATTAGTCAAAATATTTTGACTAAATATTGCACTAAAGTCTATTTTTTTATTCGGTAGACTGAAATGACAGTTAATAGTATGAAATGACATTTCATGTTCATACTATTAACTGTCATTTCAGTCTACGGAATTAAAAAATAGACTTTACTACTACCTACTATATAGGTACCTACCTTAGTAACTTGGTAACTTTGTGTCACCAACTATTTTGATGCTACCTACAAAGAGCATCAAAATAGTTGGTGACTGACAGGTCAGGCTCCGGTCTTAGTAAGTAATGTAGCCAAATACTGGTAAGTAATATAGTCATAAGACCTACTGTATTTGGCTATATTACTTACCAAGACCTAAAAGTACCTATTGTTTAATATGTATCTACACAGAGATGATTTTTAATTAAAGGAAATTAAATACATATATGTTATTCAACTACAAATAAAAAAATTAGATCTATACTTGGTCAACCAGAACTTGACAGTAGAAAAAGGCGGCAAATTTGAAAAATGTAGTTGTAGGCGCGAAGGGATATCGTCCCATAGAAAATTTGAATTTCGCGCCTTTTTTGACTGACAAGATTTGGTTGACCAGCTATATTTCAGTTTACACATTTTTTTTTCGTTTAATTTTAATAAAACATTAAAGTTTTTAAGCATTAAACTTTATTTAATTTTCTTCACTATAGATTATTTTCTGATATTCAAGTAGGTATGGTGTTTCAGGTTGGTAACAGGAAATAAGAAAACCACGCTGGTGGTCCACATCTGTAAGTTTAAATATGAAACATGATAAAAACACTTAAATTAAAAACTTAATGTCTTCCCAGCTTTGCTCGAAAACATATGAAAACTCAAAAATGCGCGTTTTCCCAGATATAAAACCTAGCTAGATCGATTTTGCGCCCCCGAAAACCCCCATATAGCAAATTTCATCTAAATCGTTAGAGTCGTTCCCGAGATCCCCGAAATATATATACATATAAATAAATAAATAAATATACAAGAATTGCTCGTTTAAAGGTATAAGATATATATTATTAAAAACTTATAAATAAATTATTTGCCCTAAATCGTGGTAGTGACCTACCAAGTGCGGTAGGGTGCCCAGAAAGGCTGCAGGCTGACCGCTTGCCCCGCTGGATAACAATGCTGATCCGCATCATCAGAAGCATACAGATATAAAGCGCTTTGACAGCTCCTCATAGAGGCAACGCGCGCTAGGCCGCACGCCATAAATCTAAGCTAAAGTCTTAAATTCGAGATCATGAACATGAAATATTTGTTCGCTATAATAGTAAAATCATAGGTCTAATACCTATGACTTTAATATTATAGCGAAAAGTTAGCAGGAGACGGCCGTGCCGTGGTCGTGGTAGGTACAGCATGCGTGGACCAGACAAGCAAACCCTGAATTATTTACCTACCTATTTTACTATACCTGGGTCAGACTGTACGAAAGGGGGGCTGGGACTTAGATTTTTTTTTGACAAAGTGGTATCATTATGACACTATTTTTAAATGATTGTAATGTGTAGATCACGTCAAAATAAGCATCTTTTATTGGAAAAACTTTTCTCTAAAATAAAAAATGGCCGAGTTAGACGCGACCAAAGATTGATGTTTTTAAAGGGAGCTGGGACTTGTAAAATTGTATTATTATAAAAACGTCGGTTCTGGCGCTTCGCCGGCCGCTGCCGCGGCACGCTCGCTTCGCTCGCTCGGCTCGCGCGCTGTATGGTCGCAGTTCTACCTAACACTCCTCCTCGCTTCGCTCGTCGTCGTACCTACTCCGACCTGCCTTAAAAGCCTGGCCTGCCTTAAGCTCTATCTCCGCCATTTTCAGTTTTAGTAAAAAGTTTTCCAAGTAAAAGTTGCTTATTTCGATGTGTTCTATACATTAAAATCATTTAAAATATATGTCATAATGACACCACTCTCAATGAAAATTTTCTGTCCCAGCTCCCTTTAAAAATATCAATCTTTGGAGGCGTCTAACTCGGCCATTTTTTATTTTAGAGAAAAGTTTTTCCAATAAAAGATGCTTATTTTGACGTGATATACACATTACAATCATTTAAAAATAGTGTCATAATGACACCACTTTGTCAAAAAAAAATCTAAGTCCCAGCCCCCCCTTTGCTACAGTCCAACCTACCTTTGTTCACCATTGTGTTCACCTATGTATATTTACTCTTCTTTCCAAGATAATCATTTTTTTTTTCAAGATGTAACCCGTATAATCGGGCTGTATAATTTGCCTCAATTTTTTTACACAATGTTGTATGTAATTTTAATTCGATAATTAATGATGTTTTACATATTTATCATATACTATTTTTCCAATTTTTCTTGTATATTACGTTGTTTATTTCGATTGACGTGTTTATTATTTTCGTTACTATGACAGCGGTTTTTTTTTGGCATTTAGCCAGTGTCATGTCGATATAAAAACACTTTAAAAATGCAACGGAAAGGTTGAGTCCTCCATACAATGACATTATTATAACTCAAACAAGAACCATCCAAAGGGGAATGGGGGAAATTGCGATAGGTATTTGCTTCTCTATCACTCTTGCATATCCGAGCGAAATTTAATGGTGGCACATAACGAAATTGGTTTCGCGGAAGGAAACCGCCTTTATTCATCAATGTTATATTTATTAGGAACAAACGTTGACTGCCGACTGTCCTATATATTACACTACTCTTTGCTGCCGACTTCTAGCGCTGGCGGTACACCGCGAAAATCAGTAAAATGCTGCAAATGGTGTTAAAGGTCTGAAAATCGGTACGATTGATCTTTAGGACATTTGAAACAATTTGACCCGAAGCGCCAACAAATAAAAAAAAACGAGAGGAGTTATGACGTCATGTTTCTTTTGTATGAAAAAAAAAAAATTAGAAACCTATCGTGTGTGGTATTCAACGAAAGGGCTTTCTGAGCCAATGCTAAAAATATATCACATCGTTACATTTCAGTCATTTTGTTTAAATTATAATAAAAATAGTTTTCAAAACATACCAAGTTTGGGCTTCTCCAGATACAATCCCGTTAATTTTTTTTTTGTAAAATATACCTCAAATTATCCGTAATATCCTCATATCTAACCGTAATAAAGCAATTTTGAAATTATTTACATTTAATTTTTTTTTTAATTTTTCAATTTTACAAAGTGTAATAATAGCCCTGCCGAATATAATGTCCGAATGAATAAATACGAGTAATAATGTCATTCGGGTAAAATAAGAGTATTGAAACTTGGTTTTTCTACTCCCGTACTTTTATTTGTCATTTAAAGGGTCGTGCACACACCTTTAAACCCCCTATAGTTCTTATCTTATAGTTAGCAGTATCTTTTTGGCACTTTTACGATACTTCGTGTAATCACCACTTAAAAAATATTGTATGGAATACATTGTTGCCAACCTAATTTTAATTGTCATTTCTGACAGACGAGTGAACCATAGACATGTTTTGGTTACTGGTACGATTTTTTTTTTTCATCTTTATAGGGCTGTATCTCCTAAACCGTGCGTCGTAGAGCAAAAAAAATCAAATTTTCGTTCCCCTTTAAGAAATCCCTAAGTAAGATTTAAAAAACAAAAAAAGAAAAAAAAGGAAGAGAAATATTTACAGGGCTGTATCTCCTAAACCGTGCGTCGTAGCGCAAAAGTAATAAAATTTTCGTTCCCCTTAAAAGTCCCACCCACTGAACAACCTATCACATTAGGACATGAAACAATCATCATCATCCATTTTTATTATTATTTCATTGCATTTCAAAGTAAGCGCTTGGTCGTAGAAAAAGTATTGTATGCAACGTTGTTTAACTTTCAAAAAATACTCGTGGCGTCTTTATTAAATTTACTTACTCACGCCACTCGCCTTTTTTGACCTCTCTTAAACAACGGTTGCATAAAATACTACTGCATGTTCCTTTGGTAATATCTAAGCTTTAAGTAAGAAAAAGTTCTAATGAGTGGGGGTGGAGAACTCGGGAGAGGGGGGGGCGTTAAAGGTGAGTTTTTTCAGTTAATTCTTTCTTAATTCTTACATAGACAATTTTTACTACGACTTATAGATTCCGAGATATAAGCGACTTTCTGAAAAAAACGTTATATATTAATTTTAT
Organism: Cydia amplana; assembly: GCF_948474715.1. Classification (NCBI taxonomy): domain Eukaryota; kingdom Metazoa; phylum Arthropoda; class Insecta; order Lepidoptera; family Tortricidae; genus Cydia; species Cydia amplana. Next base: position 10,338,122 of record NC_086070.1, on the reverse strand, counting down.
GCTTTCTTTTTAAATATTTAATTGAGAGATTCATAATCACACTTTGTAAAACTGAAAAATTAAAAAAAACCTAAATGTAAATAATTTCAAAATTGCTTTATTAGGATTAGATATGAGGATATTAAGTATAAAATTTGAGGTATATTTTACAAAACATTTTTTAACGGTATTGTATCTGGAGAAACCCAAACTTGGTATGTTTTGAAAATTATTTATTGTATTATTTAAAAAAAATACTGAAATGTAATGATGTGATATATTTTTGGAATCGGCTCAGAAAGCCCTTTCGTTTAATACCACACACGATAGGTACAATATTTTTTTAAATTCCATAAAAAAAAAAAGATGACGTCATAACTCCTCTCGTTTTTTTTTATTTGTTGGTGCTTCAGGTCAAATTGTTTCAAATGTTCGTACCGATTTTCATACCTTTAACATCATTTGCAGCATTTTACTGAATTTCTCGGTGTACCGCCAGCGCTATATATATTATACTACTCTTTGCCTTTTCTTTAAACTTTTTTTTGACAAGTTTTCACAGACAATTAAAAATTTGACATTGATACATCAAGGCGGTTTGTTTACAAAGGGGCCTACCGGGAAGTGTGAAAATCGAAACTCAGCTATTTGCCTCTTTATCGCTCGAATATGCAAGAGTGATTGAGAGGTTAGATAACAAAATTTCGAATTTCTGACTGTATTTTTCTTTAAATATTTTCAAATACAATTAAGTTGCGTTGTTTTATCACAAAGTTAAAAAGCAGGGCTTTAAATACCGTTAAAACGTTACCACAAGGTGACAGATTTAACGTTAAGTTCTAACTAACTTAGACCAGGTACCGTTAGTTATACTACTCTTTACCGGTAACAAAATGGTAACGTTAGCAGCTGTCAATTTGAGCTAACGTTAAGTCAAAGGTATCGATACACCATTTTTAACGTTAGTAGGTAACGTTAACAGCTGCTTATTTACCGTTTGATTCACTGGTAGATGCCATCATCGTTGACAATCGAGCGAATGTTCATTCACTCTCAAGCAGAGATGGGCATTTCGTAATTGATTCCTGGTTCCACGATTACTCGAAATTACTTTGTAATCTGATTACCGATTCCCAGATTACTTTGTAATCTAACAATACCGAATTACTTACACTTCCAATTAAGGAATCAAGAATTACCTTTTCTAATATTACAATTACTAGTAATTGGAATCAATGTCGATTCCTCATTACAGGAATGCATTACTTGATTCCTTTCAGATTACATTTCGTACTACTACTATCAAAAGTACATTTCGATAGTAGATATGTTGTTGATGTTGGCTTAATAGATATAGATGCACCTTATTTGAATCAGCGGGCTCAGCACGGTTCCATTTTTATCCACTATCACTAAGCCCGTCACTTTCGCACTTACATACTTGTTAGAACGTGACAGGCATGGTGATAAATGATAAAACTGCGACCGTGCTACTAGGGCTGGTGTGCAGATTTCGAAAATGACCATTTTGGAATCCAAGATGCGACCATGCAGTATGTCATAAAAGTCGTCATGGATGTTGTTTTATACGTATCAGGGAGTGATACGATAGGTTGTTCAGTACGTGTGGTTCTGAAGAGGAACGAAAATTTTATTATTTTTGCGCTACGAAGCACTGTTTAGGAGATCCAGCCCTATAAAGATTTTCTCTCTTTTTCTTCTTCTTTTTATTCGTTTTTAGGGTTCCGTAGCCAAATGGCAAAAAACGGAACCCTTATGGATTCGTCATGTCTGTCTGTCCGTCCGTACGTCACAGCCACTTTTTCCCGAAACTATAAGAACTATACTGTTGAAACTTGGTAAGTAGATGTATTCTGAGAACCGCATTAAGATTTTCACACAAAAATAGAAAAAAAAACAATACATTTTGGGGGTTCCCCATACTTAGAAGTCTTAGAACTGCACTCAAAAAAATTTTTTTCATCAAACCCATGTACCTGTGCGGTATATAATGGATAGGTCTTCAAAAATGATAATGAGGTTTCTAATATATTTTTTTTCTAAACTGAATAGTTTGCGCGAGAGACACTTCCAAAGTGGTAAAATTTGTGTCCCACCTCCTTCCTGTAACTTCTAAAATAAAAGAATGTTTAAACTAAAAAAAATTACATTACCATGCAAACTTCCACCGAAAATTGGTTTGAACGAGATCTAGTAAGTAGTATTTTTTAATACATCATAAATCGTAAACCGCAATTTTATTATGTTACTTGCTACGGTACGGAACCCTTCATGGGCGACTCGCACTTGGCTGCTTTTTTTAATTTCCATTTCACAGATATTTGTGACACACCTTCGTGGCATTCAGCCATTAAAGTGGTAACACTGTCGCACCGCGCTGCGGCCTCGGAGCGTCGCACCCATGGGTGAGATCGAGAAAGAGATATCTGTTTCTCTTTCTCGCTCTCACTTATGGGTGCGACGCTCTAGGGTCGCGGTGCGGTGCGATGGTGTGTTACCACTTTAAAAAATATATAGGCAGTATTTGGTTTATGGTACGATTTCTTTTTTTTCATCTTTATAGGGCTGTATACTTGGTCAACCAGAACTTGACAGTAGAAAAAGGCGGTAAATTTGAAAAATGTAGGCGCGAAGGGATATCGTCCCATAGAAAATTTGAATTTCGCGCCTTTTTTTACTGACAAGATTTGGTTGACCAGCTATATATCCTAAACCGTACGTCGTAGCGCAAAAATAATCAAATATTCATTCCCCTTTATGAAACTCCTAAGTCATATTTAAAAAACACAAAAAAATAAAAAAAAATAAAAAAAAAACAAAAATATTTATAGGGCTGTATCTCCTAAACCGTGCGTCGTTGCGCAAAAATAATAAAATGTTCGTTCCTCTGTACGAAACCCCTAATTAATATTTTAAAAAAAAGAAGAAAAAAAAAACTTTATAATGCTGTATCTCCTAAAGTGTCCTAAACCGTACGTCGTAGCGCAAAAGTAATCAAACTTTCGTTCCCCTTTAGGAAACCCCTTAATAACATTTAAAAAACACAAGAAAAAAAAAACTAATAAATAGAAGAAAAAAAGGAAAGAAAAATCTTTATAGGGCTGGATCTCCTAAACCGTGCGTCGTAGCGCAAAAATAATAAAAATTTCGTTCCTCTTCAGAACCATACGCCGAACAACCTATCACGTTAGGACATTATTATTATTTCACATTGCATGTAATAATGTCTCAAATAAGAATTTAAGTTTCACTATTCTAGATTAACATAAAGAATAATGACATAAGACTATGAACTCTAACTACTATCGAATTTAATTGAATCATTTTTACAAGCAAGCAGTAACGTCAATAGGTGTCTCATTTAATATAATCCGAATAAATTACATTTCAGCAACACCTCCATATTTCACAAAATAAATCAAGACATTATCCAACCTATATAATCTTGACGTATATTATTATATCAAAGACGCCTGTACCTAATATAAACCGACCAAGTAACGAATTAGCTATACCATCATATTTAACAAACTAATTTATGACGTTTTGCAACCTTCTTATTTTGGCAAATATATTCCGACACAGCCGGGTGGTATTCTATCTGTCCAATCTCGGTCCAATGTGTATTTGCGTCTCACATTTTGCTTAATGAGAGAGTGAGACGCAATGCATATTGGACAAAGATCTTAAACAAGTAGAATACCACCTCTTTCATTTGATAAACATAAAGAATAATGACAAAAGACTATGAACTCTAACTACTAGAATTAAAGTTGAGTTTTACTAACGTACATAATTATCTTTAATGTATTTTGACTGATTCTATTTCAATTTGACAGAAGCCCTGCCGTATTTATGGTCAATAAGGTCTACTGGCCTTAAAATTGTGTATGAAATTACAAGCAAATATCAGCTTAAAGAATGATAGTGTTAACGTTAGTTTGGTAACGTTAGTTTATAATGTGAATTGGGTAACGTTAACAAGCCCTGCAATAAAAAGTAAAATTACCGGTAAAATTAACGTTAACTAGCTAACGTTATAATAATGTTAAGTTATCAAGTATCGTTACCATTTACTACCGGTAATAAGGTATTTTTATGATTTTAACGTTAAGTAACGTTACTTTATAATGTGAATTGGTAACGTTAACAAGCCCTGTTAAAAAGACTTAAAAGACTACTGTCTGTATCATCACCATCAGATCAGCTCGATGGTACCATAAAAATATTGTATTGTCACCCATATTCATGAATCTAGTATTAAACTGGATTGGGCATGAGTGGTGGGGATAACTGACAGAACGGGATAGACTTATGTATCTTTCAGTAGGAGTAGCAGCGAAAGCGCTATTATTGTTTGTCCTTGTCACAGTCTCACATTTTTTTTTATTCCTCACCGTAAATTAGCATGGATGATTGGTCGAATTTATTTGTTGCCCACCATAACAAATAAATTCTACCTATCATAGCGTCGCATTGCGTATGTTTTGTCCCTCACGGAGGCACGCGTAGACCACTTCTATAGGATGCTACCTTCTATGCCCATATTACATATTATGTACTTATGTAAATTTTCAGCTTCATTGAACACCCGGGAAGTGGGTCAAATTTAATTTGCATGATTTGATTGGAACCGGGACAGATGAAACTAACTAAAAGCTTGTAAAAATGTGGCTTTCCAATTTCTATTGCAACTTCAGATGAAAACGTCCTTATTGAAGCATAAGGACCCTTAATTTATGGAAAGCCACATACAACAACCAATTCGAGGCTACTAGGCGGCAAAATACGACTCAATACGAGTAGGTAGGTCAAATATGAGTAATAAAATACGGATTTATATTTGGCCAAATATTCTTTATTGTGACAAAGTTATTCTTCCTCGCGTTATCCCGATTTTGCCACGGATCATGAGAACCTATGGTTCGCTTGACAATTAATCCCAAGAATTGGCGTAGGCACTAGTTTTTCCGAAAGCAACTGCCATCTGACCTTCCAACCCAGAGGGTAAACTAGGCCTTATTGGGATCTGTTAGGCTGTTAAAGTTTAAAGTTAGCTACTCGTAAGTCTCGTAACACAACATATAAGTTTCACATTATAACAAAAATTACTTACATATATATTATGTACCTAAACATATTACTTTTCTAAAAAAAGGACTGAAATCTAGTGCTGCGAAGAAACGGTATTTTTGTTCGGCTTTTTTGTTGCTATTTTGGCATATGGATACATGGTAGAAGAAGTAAGTGTATGGAATCCTCCTCCATTTTGCGTGGTCCGACGCACCTGGCCGGGTTTTCGCGATTTTCCGTCAATGTTCAATACCTTATTTCTTACGAACACCTAAAATAATAAGTTTAAAATTAATCTCAATGTCTCCAGTTTGCTGTTCATTCAAACTGACAAAATCCAAATTTCTGAGGCAATATACGACCGCTGTCTTATATAAGCCATTAAATATCAACATGAATAACCCCACGTTGCGTTGTTATAAATTTAATTAAATAAATAATTATTTTATTATTTAATTTATATCAACTAATTAGGCATAGCGTCCAATTTAGAATATGGCACAGGCACTAGTTCTTACGAATTTTACCTTAATTTATTAATCAAAGGACCTGAGGTAAAAGTGAGAAGAGGTTGATATGCAGATGCAACCAGCTAGTCGCCGACGCTCCGCTTCCCCCGGGATTAGCCCTTAAGCCTGCACCTAACAGACTGGCTCATAGGGGGCTATGAGCTCGCCGTTGCGTCAATTTTCATTTTTAGAAAAAAAAACTAGTCTACTAACTACTAACAACACAATAAATGCTTATTTTGCCGCATTCTTCACTATCTCTCCCTGTTTCACTGCCATCTAACCCAGAGGACAAAAATATAGCTTATTGTGGCTACTCCGTCTTCCTCATGACTCATGATATTTTACTTCACCATAAAGTAATTGGTGTAATATCAAATGATATTTTTCGCACAAGTTACAAGAAGTTCATTGCTAAGAACCACGACGATTGGTTTAAAATTTAAACTTTATATATAATTTGTTACCTAGTAATTATAATAAATCTGTTTTCTTTTTGACATTTAGTGGTATATGTATTGCTGTATGTTTATTGTCAAGTTTTTTTTAATTCTGGACAATTGTCATATATTCGTTTTCATGATAGATCTACACCAACGCAACTGCATGTCATGTTCTTGCGGTTTATTTTTATAACGCCAAGATCAAAATTTGACTGTTAACTCCATCTTGCGTCGAGTAGAGGAATCAAAAAACTATAGAAAATAGAAATGCAGTTTACTCTATGCCATAGAATCCCCTTTTAAATGTCATAAATCCAAACATGGCGGCCATACCAATAGACAATCAAGTCTAGCGATGAAATGATTTGTTTACATGAGATTCACTGACAGATAATGATCTTTACCTATTCGACAACCCACGATAGTTCAGATTCAAATGAACTTCAACATGCGACGTCAAAATTGGCATGTCGAATAAGGCCCCTGGTTCAAGCACACGCCAAAACATTTGATTATCCAATGAACTGCACTCTTCATTCAGTTGACATTGCCAGTTAGAATGCTCCAGGCAACAATTTTACACTTTAAAGATCGGAAGAAATCGTCAAGTCAAGTTAAATAGAGAAATATTGCAATCAAAAATAGTTCTACTGGTGTTTTCCTAACTGTTAATAGTAAAATTTGAGCAGAGCACGTAATCCTGCCGATCATTCAGTAATACTTGTAACGTTGCCCTCGAATAAAAGGATCCCTACCTCTTATTAAAAATGTATATGGCCTAATACCCTTTTAGCAAACTTGTTTTAAACAACACAATTTTGTAAGATTTTTTATTTTATTTCAGAGGATCTTGGGACCTAAAGGTACTACAATCTATAGCTATATATATTATAGGTGGGTATTTGAAAGCCGGGGCAACCTCATCTACTCCTACACGAACCTGCTGTTCAAGAGCGAACGCGCCAAAAGGCCAAGACTACATATTGAAATTTTATAGTTTTTTTTGTTTATGACGTATCATACTTCCTAACTTAAATCTTGTAATACACATTCACATTCACTTTCTTCTGTTTTAGATTCATACAAAAATATCCTTGCTCTACAAAAATCAATATTCAGGACGGCAGTCATATAAATCCAAAAGCACCTAAACCACTTTACCGAGCACATGCAACTTAAATCTTCAGGCGCACGTCTTTCTAATATTTCATAGAAAGGGCAAATTGTATCATCGCCGTGGCGTTGAGGCTGGAACTAGAATTGAAGGTGACAACACGCTTTTAGCGCGCTCCTAACTCGTCGGCTGGCTGGTGCAATGGGATTACAGGATGTTGGCTTGGTCCAAGATTCGTATAATATTTTTAATTTCTCGGTTGATTTCAGCCTATTCTTTATTTTTATTGCCTAAACGTCAAATTATTATTAATTTGGACAGTTGTTAAAATAAAGGGTATTTATAAAAAAACATGTTAGCAGTTAACAATTATAGAAATGTTGAAAGTAGGTATAAGTTTCCCCTGAATAGGGTAACAGGTAGGAGCCGATCTGTCGGCAACCGTCATTCTCTAACTGCACGAGGTTGTGCACGTGTTCTAACCTATTGGCTCTTAATCGGATTTCGATTTAATTTGGTCAATCGTACTTTATTTTGATTTCAGGTGTGTTTAAATAAAACCGGTGATTGTTAACCCCATTTAGATGGCTCAAAAACTTTACCGTGGAATGGGGTTACTTTGAATCCTGGGTTTACTTTGATAAAAACTTTACTTCATGTTCAAACTCGAATATTACGCTTTCTGAATGCACCCTGTGGATTGTTTTTCTTTACGGCTGGCAAGATTGAACGTCAGGCCTAACAGCCTGTATTACCTACCTATGTCAATTGTAATATGGTAGCAGAAACAATAAAACACCCAAATATGAACACACTTTTCTTAACATGTTTATTTAAAAATAAATATTATACCTATTTTAGAAAAACCTCATCGCTTAAAAGAGTAATAATACCTTTCCTAAGAGCCGGGTGGCTCTGACAGGCTCACAACAAGAGGGGAAAAGTTGTACTGATGCGTTAACTTAGAAAACAGTTGTGCTATTCTACTTGTACGTATTTTATACGAATGATAATATCAGCAAGAACCTGCACTGTTAGAAGCAAACCATTAACATAGCTCCAAATCTAGTGAAAGCTGCAGGGAATATTAGTGTAAGTGTCGTATTTTATTATATTTTATATATAACATAATAATATAAACATTTTCTCTTGCGGTCGTATAAAATGCACACGCTTGTAAGTATGCCTCGTTAATGTGTTTTCAATATAGAATAGCTGCTCTTCATAAATATAGATGGGCTTTTTAGGGTTCCGTACCCAAAGGGTAAAAACGGGACCCTATTACTAAGACTCCGCTGTCCGTCCGTCCGTCCGTCTGTCACCAGACTGTATCTCACGAACCGTGATAGCTAGACAGTTGAAATTTTCACAGATGATGTATTTCTGTTGCCGCTATAACAACAAATACTAAAAACAGAATAAAATAAAGATTTAAGTGGGGCTCCCATACAACAAACGTGATTGTTGACCGAAGTTAAGCAACGTCGGGCGGGGTCAGTACTTGGATGGATGACCGTTTTTTTGCTTGTTTTGCTCTATTTTTTGTTAATGGTGCGGAACCCTCCGTGCGCGAGTCCGACTCGCACTTGGCCGGTTTTTTTTATTTAAATATGACCGTCAGCGACAGATGTCAGAAACACAGGTAAGAGAAAAGCTGTGAAAGGCGTACAGACCGAAAATACCTAAGCGTCCCGTTTTGCCAATTTTGATACTGAACAACAGTAGAATATCAACTTATAGCATCTAATATTAGAAAGTGCAATAAATTACGTCTGTACAGAGTCAGTTTAGTATTAACTGCTGTTTGGGTTGTAAAGCATAGAGGAGCCCAGTAAATCGCTATGCAAATAAGACCGCGTACGGGTATATATTATCGCTTTAAGTTTGTTAACAACTTCTCTTAGACCGCGAGCCACGAACAGGTTTCCATGACCAATCGCCTCCCAGGCGATAACTCCTATAATGGTTAACGGCTACGTATGATGAATCCTCGTGGACGTCAGCTGCCGCTCCGTTGGTGGGTTGAGGAATGGCAGCAACCGAAACACGTAAAAAAAAAATATATTTTCAGTCATCGCCTCCCGTTTGATACTTTGCCAGATGATAGTTTAGGTGCTATTGTTAATAAAAAAAAGCGGCCAAGTGCGAGTCGGACTCGCCCATGAAGGGTTCCGTATTTAGGCGATTTATGACGTATAAAAAAAAAACTACTTACTAGATCTCGTTCAAACCAATTTTCGGTGGAAGTTTGCATGGTAATGTACATCATATATTTTTTTTAGTTTTATCATTCTCTTATTTTAGAAGTTACAGGGGGGGGGACACACATTTTACCACTTTGGAAGTGTCTCTCGCGCAAACTATTCAGTTTAGAAAAAAAATGATATTAGAAACCTCAATATCATTTTTGAAGACCTATCCATAGATACCCCACACGTATGGGTTTGATGAAAAAAAAAAATTTGAGTTTCATTTCGAAGTATGGGGAACCCCAAAAATTTATTGTTTTTTTTCTATTTTTGTGTGAAAATCTTAATGCGGTTCACAGAATACATCTACTTACCAAGTTTCAACAGTATAGTTCTTATAGTTTCGGAGAAAAGTGGCTGTGACATACGGACGGACAGACAGACGGACAGACAGACAGACAGACATGACGAATCTATAAGGGTTCCGTTTTTTGCCATTTGGCTACGGAACCCTAAAAATCGTCAGCCGGTTGTATCGCGGTGGAAACACCGTCAGCTGGTCACATGAACATGTAAAAAAAATTTTTTTTTCAGTCATCGCCTCCCGCTTGATACTTTGTCAGATGATAGTTTAGGTGCTATTGTTAATAAAAAACATCGTCAGCCGGTTGTATCGCGGTGGAATCACCGACAGCTGGTCACATGAACATGTAAAAAAAAATTTTTTTTTCAGTCATCGCCTCCCGCTTGATACTTTGTCAGATGATAGTTAAGGTGCTATTGTTAATAAAAAAAATCGTCAGCCGGTTGTATCGCGGTGGAATCACCGTCAGCTGGTCACATGAACATGTAAAAAAAATTTTTTTTTTCAGTCATCGCCTCCCGCTTGATACTTTGTCAGATGATAGTTTAGGTGCTATTGTTAATAAAAATAATCGTCAGCCGGTTGTATCGCGGTGGAATCACCGTCAGCTGGTCACATGAACATGTAAAAAAAATGTTCATGTGACCAGCTGACGGTGATTCCACCGCGATACAACCGGCTGACGATCTCTTTTATTAACAATAGCACCTAAACTATCATCCGACGAAGTATCAAGCGGGAGGCGATGACTGAAAAAATATATTTTTTTTACATGTTCATGTGACCAGCTGACGGTGATTCCACCGCGATACAACCGGCTGACGATTCTTTTTATTAATAATAGCACCTAAACTATCATCTGACAAAGTATCAAGCGGGAGGCGATGACTGAAAAAATATTTTTTTTTACATGTTCATGTGACCAGCTGACGGTGATTCCACCGCGATACAACCGGCTGACGATTTGTTTTATTAACAATAGCACCTAAACTATCATCTGACAAAGTATCAAGCGGGAGGCGATGACTGAAAAAAAAATTTTTTTTTACATGTTCATGTGACCAGCTGACGGTGATTCCACCGCGATACAACCGGCTGACGATTCTTTTTATTAATAATAGCACCTAAACTATCATCTGGCAAAGTATCAAACGGGAGGCGATGACTGAAACCAATTATTTTAAATTTTAGATTGTATTTATTTATTTGTTTTATAAATTCATGTGACCAGCTGACGGTGATTCCACCGCGATACAACCGGCTGACGATTTTTTTTATTAACAATATCACCTAAACTATCATCTGACAAAGTATCAAGCGGGAGGCGATGACTGAAAAAATATTTTTTTTTTACATGTTCATGTGACCAGCTGACGGTGATTCCACCGCGATACAACCGGCTGACGATTTGTTTTATTAACAATAGCACCTAAACTATCATCTAACAAAGTATCAAGCGGGAGGCGATGACTGAAAAAAAATTTTTTTTTTACATGTTCATGTGTACAGCTGACGGTGATTCCACCGCGATACAACCGGCTGACGATTGTTTTTATTAACAATAGCACCTAAACTTTCATCTGACTAAGTATCAAACGGGAGGCGATGACTGAAAAAAAATTTTTTTTTACGTGTTTCGGTGGCTGCCATTCCTCAACCCACCAACGTAGCGGCAGCTGACGTCCACGAGGGTTCATCATATATGGCCGTTAACCAGTATACGAGTTTTCACCCGGGAGGCGATGACTGACGAAATTTGCGCCTGGCTCGTGGACCATCTGAACGGAGCACGCCTAATAGCTAATAGTAGGCCAAACTCGGCAGATAGGTTACGCGGTTTGATTGCGCCCTGCATAATTTAGCGAATTATTTGTGTAGTTGACGGAGAGGAGAGATTTGGTATGTAATTTATTGCCTCGCAAGATATTTAGAGGCTTAAGATTAAAGTAAAGGGCCACTTCTCTATACAGAAGTAGTCTCCATTATCCTCTCTAGATTTTAACATTTTAGAAAAAAAAAAACCGGCCAAGCGCGAGTCGAACTCGCGCACGGAGGGTTCCGCACTATCAACAAAAAATAGAGCAAAACAAGCAAAAAAACGGTCACCCATCCAAGTACTGACCCCGCCCGACGTTGCTTAACTTCGGTCAAAAATCACGTTTGTTGTATGGGAGCCCCACTTAAATCTTTATTTTATTCTGTTTTTAGTATTTGTTGTTATAGCGGCAACAGAAATACATCATCTGTGAAAATTTCAACTGTCTAGCTATCACGGTTCGTGAGATACAGCCTGGTGACAGACGGACGGACGGACGGACGGACGGACGGACAGCGGAGTCTTAGTAATAGGGTCCCGTTTTTACCCTTTGGGTACGGAACCCTAAAAATGTGAATTAACCATAGCTATTAGCTATGCTCCTTCGATTGTTTTATTTTTCGATTTTTTAATTATAAGAGTTAGGAGATTTTAAAATTTTGTATGTACATAATTTGTGTTTCGCTCCCAACTTTAGTAATAATCAAACAATCGAAAACTGTCAAACGGACGGGAAGGGACACTGCTATGATTAATATATACATACAATAAATTGTGTAAAAATATTTTCCATAATAATATTCAGGGAGGAAGATGTAGACTACGACGTTTGTACGGAGAAGCGTTCGTCCACTACTATCCTCTTAATAGCGAGCTTAAAATAAGGTACTTAAACTCGTTTAGCAGTCTAATTTTTAATACTGGCATTCTGTTTGTCAATATTATTGCCAGGACATATTAAATATAAATAATATAACGGTCACCCGCGTATTTTTCAGTCGTAGATTGGTCGACATGTTTCACTCCATAACGAGAAGCTTCAACGGGAGCGCGCGTTGGCGGATCGACGCAGACCAATCATGTATGTCGAGCATTCTTCAACTTAAAAATACGTGAGTGACTTAAAGTTACTTATTTAATTTGTCCATATTTCACAGAAGACTTAAATTGCTATTAAAATCAGGCAGTATCAAACATTGGAGCATTTACTACTACTACTAGATAAGTAAGTTTTCTGACAGAAACGACGAACAAATTCTGGGTTGCACAACCCAAACTTTGTTAGAACATTTAGAACGAATTATGCGATCGATTACACAAACGCGATTCTTCCTATTCGTGATTCCCATACATATGGATTCAACTGCAATTTATTATATTCGGGATTTTTTCAATTCGCGATTCTTCACAATATGGGTTCAACTTAATTGCAGTTTACTGCATTCGTAACTTCACTCCGTTGTTATTTTTACATAATAATTAGTGTTTCATCCTAATAAATACCCACAATCCCCATTGTTATGACAAAGCCGTCTGCATCCTAAATACATAAAAAAACACTGAACGCCAAATTCCAACGGACTAATTCAGTCGTACGTTCACATCCATGGCGAGCCGGGCAATTAGCCGCCTACCCGGATATCCGTCTATCGATTTGCACGCAGCTATTATCCTTGCGTTACCCGGCCGGTCGTAGAGCAAGGATCAATTACCGCTACCGCCCTATATTATGCGGGAGTGAATGAACAAAGAGATGCACTCCGTAAGGTTAGTACGTCTTTCGTCGGGAACTGTACACGTTTTTATAACAAAGTTCCCACTGATATAGCGAATTTACCACTTAACAAATTTAAGTCACACATTAAGCGCTCCTTGTTGAGTAAGGCGTACTACACTGTAAATGATTTTATAGATGATAGAGATGCCTTTAAGCCGGCAGCTTGATTTCGATAGTATAATAAGAGTTAATATGTATTGTTTTTCTTTTCTTTTTTTTTCTTTTCATTGTGAATTAATCATGCTAGTGTCCAGTAGAATTGACACATGAGACCATCATGTTCTCGATTAATTAGGTATATTGTTTATATTGCTTAATTTAATTTTAGTTTTTGACACTTGGAGACCTTATACATCTCTAAGTTTTAATTTTATTTTTAATTTGTTTGTACATATTTATATTTTTAATGATTCTGACACTTGAGAGACCTATACATCTCTTAGTCAATATAGGGCATTTTGCTTAGTAATTATGTGAAGATATACCGTTTTTCATGTAACATACAAGAACAAAATGTTGTGTCTCACAGCTATACGTTATTACAATTTAAATATTAATATGGCCCGGCAGCTTGAATATGTCATGCTCGCTTAAAAGTCTTTGCTTACGGTGGCGTTGTTGATCGGGTCGCCACTTTCCCGAATGAAGGTTGAGAGAGGCGATGGCTGAGATACGCGTCATACTCGTGAACGGGTGCTGTTTGTGGAGACTGGTCTATTTAAGCTAACACGAGCTATTATATTTAGTAACTTTATTTTTGAGTATAATTACATGGACACACCTCATTCGGTTCTCGTATGCTATTTTATTTTTACTATCATTTTCTTTAATTTAATGAATGTTTTAATTAGGTATACAGGATTTTGACTCTTGGAGACCCTATACATCTCTTAGGATAATTTGATTAACTACTATATATTGTAATCTTTTAGTTATGATGACACTTAGAGACATTTACATCTCTAAATAATTTTAGATTATAGTTTTTGTATCTTTGTGTTTTTTTTTTCAATACTATTGTTATTGCGTTTTTTGTAATTCGACATTTAGAGGCTTTATACATCTCTATGTTAGTTTGATTTGATATTTACGGCTTAGTTGTATTTTATAATTATTGATGTGTTTTTTTTTTTGCTGTATGTAAATTCCATATTGACGTGTAAAAGTGCCCTTGTGGCCTATTTGCTGAATAAATGTTGATATTTGATATTTGATATTGATATTTGATATTTGATACTGTGACGTTACTGGATGTAAATTAGGCAATTGTTTCGAAATAATGATTGCATTTGCAAATTATACGGATATTCTGAATTTAGAGTATGCACACAAACATACTCGTATAGAACAAGCTGCATCAATCTAATATACAGCCTAGTTAATAGTGGGTACTGCCATTGGCACAAGAAAATTGACAAGAATATAATATGCAGTAATGACCATGAAACATTGAAACCTAAGATAATATGGAGATAAGTCTTTGGAAAAGGCAAAACCACTGTGTTGATATTAACCTTTCAATACACCGTCAGGTACATAACAAATGTTTTTGTTTACTAAAATCAACTTGCATGAAGGAAATGATTGTTTTCCCGTCTCGACAACACCCGTACATTTATTTGCCAAAAACGCTACATAAAGCACGTTAACGCAATCTATGACCCATAGTTTTGATAGTAATGGCCCTGTTTATACGGGCTCCCAGCGCCTCTCCACTCGGTATCGTATCTCTAAGAGATATACTTATTTTCGCCTCTCTCATATCCTCCGCTCCATCGGAATTTCCCTCAGTAGCGAACTGGCGTAATCCCATTTCGTTGAGATTAAAAAGGGTCTCTTCTGACAAAACTGATTCAATTGTATGATGTAATTTTTTGAAAAGTCGCTTGCGTTATATTCACTTTTATCCTGTTGCTATGATTTAAATAGAATTGCATTTGCTATTCACTTACGAGGTTTTGATATGGTTCAGGAAAGAAGAACAAAATCTTAGTCCGTGTCTTGGATGTGCAACTTAACACAGTTGTCAATTATTCTAACGAACTAAATTGAATATAAGCCGTTATAAACTCGTACAGAAATAGATGGTAACTAACATTCCCGCTCTGGAATCTACTGAATTTTTATACACATTATTTTTCTAAAACTTCCTAAATTACGACATAGTTGATTAACTTATACCAAGAAATAAATAAATTTGCAACTATACCTTCAAACATGTTGAATCCATCATATTCAACGAATTTGAATTCCTTGTGACATGTCGACTCCTCTCGCTTTGTCTGGAAATAAAAATATGTTGTCTCTGATTCTATGAAAGATTGATAGAGCTAACATGGAAGATATTTGCGTTCGAAGGCACTGGTAATACAATTTAAAGTTTTGGAGCCCACATGAGCCTCCGTCTCGTTGTCATGGCAACGCCCTCTCGGATTTCTCGCTAAATTTCGGCAAACGCACGACGTGTATGGATAAAGGAAACGGTTTTCCGAGGAGGTGAATATCATTAGCTGATCGAATGATAGCGTTTGCTTACCATTTGTCGGTGCCATTAGCGAAGACGGAGATCCAAAAGAATATATGAGAGTGCGACTATGCGGAAAATGTGTCTACCGGATTTACTCGCAGATTGTACCTACCTACTTACAAATCGAGTGCTGATACACTTCAAAGTAAAGTTTTTTTCAAAGTATGTAGTGTTTTTTTTTACATAAGTACTTATATGAAACATATTTGACAAAAAAATAAATGAGAAATAGAAAGAAAGTATTTATTTATACCACTTATACTTCCTAATAAGATTACATATTAAGTTACTTACTAAATGAATTGTATACATTCAAATATATACACAGTCGTAAATTATAGTAGATAATTAAAACGTACACTGTTCAGACATTCATGGGGCTTCCTGAGAACAGTATACACAAAGGTCATAAAAGTAGGATCTGGTTAATACGCGTAGCGACTCTATAAAACTTTTTATAGTGTGTAAAAAAGCGGCAATAGGGAATGCACCCAGATTACAAAGGATGTCAAAGTAGGTATAGTGTACCCATACCAAATAAAAATGTACCCAGTAGGTACATTGTGAAAACTTAACAATTGTATTGTCGTTAGTCTCACTACGAATCAATGTTCTATTTCTCCAAATCATTTAACTATCGGTGAGCAAAAACAAATAAACACCAAAATCTCTAACCTATAAGGTACTCGTATGTTCAGAAATGTAAAATATGATAGGTAACAATTAGGCATCAAGTGCTGAATATGAGACTAAGGTTACCCAACTTATAAAAATGTCTCGTCTGTGCCAATTTTTGTATTGTGTTAAGTAAATGTAACTTTACTATTTAAAAATATCAGCGTCCCAATCAAGTTACACGCCTACTCAATTTAAAAAAGCAATAGTGGGAGAGGAGAATATATCACTCGACGTGGCAATGAAAAAGGAATCCGTCCCAGGCAAACGTCGCTACGTTTATTCACCCCCTTTATTTACAGTGGGGATTTTCTGATTTTACTTCGGATTTTCCAACAGTAGTCGGATTGCAGGCTCCTTGTTCCTCTATCTTTTCTTATACTACAAAATAGTTTGCTTCATATTATTTTCTGTACATATGGGTATGTTTTTTTTATATTTTTTCAAATTTGTTTTCTAATTGATAGTCCCTGAATGAACTTACTGTGTTTTAAAATACCTATACACTTAAGATGTGTATAAGTTCCAATGTGATGTGATAGCATTGTTTATGCTGTAATTAGGCCCATTGTTTTTCAATTAAGTAGCATTCCTTTAGGTGACTAAATATTATAGAACAAAGTCCACTCCATACCAAATGACCAATAACATTAGTCGTCATAATGTTTAGCGCTAATTTTACAGCATTTGCAACTACCACATTAATAGTTAAGATATTCTTTACTTTGTATTACAAGTTGATACCTAATCCAACCAACATTTACTATCACATAGTTTTATGCTAAGTTTGTGTTATGTAGGTACCTAATTGTTTATATTACGTTATGTTGACGTAGTTTTCGCTATATTCTGTATGGCGAATGTCAACTAAGCCCTTGGTTTACAATATTTCAAACAAGGCATCGGTATTTAAATTTTCACAAGTATTGGTTTAGGATTTCACACGTCAAGTTTAACATATCTATAATTTTGAGTTTCGACCTTGTCAGAAGAAACTGTAAGTATCTTTTAACAGTTTAAACATTTATTGATTTAGGTACATTGTATATATATACTACTGCATACTATATCGGTCTATCCACAGAAATCGCCAAAACGAAATACATAAAGTAACTGTGTAAGTATTATATAAAATTTTCTAGGCATACGAAAATCAACATAACGTGTATATTTTATAGGTACTAAAAGTTTAAAATTGTATAGATTGTTCACACAAATTTTCTCGATATTCTTTTATTCAACATGTTTTGCATTTTAAAGTCAGTCAATAGTGGAGTATATTGGCGTGCTATCCCATAAGATTCAGTTGTAGAGGAGCTAGCCGGATAAATCCCTGCTTAGGAGATGTTCTTGGCTCCAACAGACAGATAGCTTTAGATATTCTTTACCGTTTGCCCCTACATTCACTTTACCGATTCTTATGTCGAACAATATACGGGAAGTTTGTCTCTTTCAGCTGCCTTACTTTAGATATGCTGCCACTGGACGCAGTGAAATGTTAAATTCGTGTTACTTAGTAGAAAAGTCAACAAATAGTCTCGTTTTGATAGGTGCTTCATAGTTTAGTGCATTACCTAATGAATTCGGGAAGTTACTCATTGAGGCTAAATAGTAAAATAAAATAGGGGACCTCCCGGTGCTTAGTAATAACAGCCATGCAAATGATGTCATTAAATATTTTTTCTACTCCAGCACTTAAATGTGTCAATTAAATGACTGACAGTGATATCTAAAGCAATGTCATTTGAATGCTTTGTCTATAGGCTCATAAGATGACTGCTAGCAGTCATCTTATGAGTATAATACAACTGCTTTATTTTTTTTAAAGATACAAGTTCCGATCATCTTGATTGAAAGAGGTATGTTTTCATTTACAATAATAACTCTTTTTTTTTTAAATAATAACTCAATTTTTTTTTAAATAATAACTCTTTTTTTTAATAATAACTCTTTTTTTTTAATAATAACTCTTTTTTTTTAATAATAACTCTTTTTTTTTAATAATAACTCTTTTTTTTTTTTTTGCTGCAGCTGTCATAGAAAAAGTAATGTATGCAACAGCTCATAATTGGTTCTTAAAATTCTCGGGTCTTTTTTTACAAAACTCGACTACGTCTCGTTTTGTAACTTCGACCCTTGAATTTTAAA
The DNA here is from genome assembly GCF_948474715.1 of Cydia amplana. Classification (NCBI taxonomy): domain Eukaryota; kingdom Metazoa; phylum Arthropoda; class Insecta; order Lepidoptera; family Tortricidae; genus Cydia; species Cydia amplana. The sequence goes on along the minus strand of NC_086070.1, from coordinate 10,319,487 downwards.
AACCCTTATTATATCACTGTTGCATAAACTACTATTTTTAACTCATAAGTAAGTGTTGTAATAAATACAGAGTAGTAGTATATTGCTTAAAAATGAGGATGAATATGGGTTCTATTTAACTATAGCAAACGATCATTATCAATTAGGTTATTAGGTTAGGTAGGTACTGACATATTAAGTATGTGGAAAAAAAGATATGTACACTTCCAAAAGCCATTAGTTATCCAATAACTCCAAATCTTACAATCTCAATTAATTAAGGTCTTATTGCCTATATAATCTCACAGTAATATAGTGATATCACTATGTCCCTGGAATTTCAAGTCTTAAATAATTAAATAAAAACTTACAGTCGTCATGCTACACTATCAGCCACCTACAATTAAGTACCTATAACAGGTACCTACAACAAGACACTTAAACAACTTTGCCACTTAAAGAGACTTTGAAGTTTTTAAATATCTCCAAGTCGGATTGTTTCGTGAAGTTTCGGAAATTTTCCTGTCAGTGCCTGAGTGAAAGGAGATTAATCATCCTGTCAGACGAAAAAGAAACGATAGAAACTTTTTGGAGGTATCCTCGCTCGGCTTTCATCGAGGATGTACAAATAATAGGCAAAGTTTTAAATTAGATTTCCAGTGAAAGCATAAATCAATCAATATCTATATACAAATAGAAATGAAGAAAAAAAGATATATGTACTAATCGTATTGACAAGTAACTAAAAAGAAGATAATATATGTATCATAACCGGCCAAGAGCATGTCGGCCGTTCCGTAGCTACCTGTCCGTCACTATAAGTAGCTGCCTGTAACGGGGGTTAATAGTAAAGTATCATTTACATTACAAGAAAAAAGGGACACATTTATTTTCTTTCTGTGTCGTTATTTCCGAAAATATTTAATTTGTCAAAAAATGGTTGTTGAAGCTATTCTTGTCGAAAAATCTATCCAATGACACCGGACACCATAAGGGTTGCAGCAAAAAAAATCATCCCCACTTGTAAAGTACCCTCAAACAATATTTTTCTAGTTGTTATTTTACGACTTTGTGATTGATTTATATATCTATGCACTCTTTCGATTTCCGTCCTTAAACTTAGCAGTAGATACATAATTCCAACAAAAAATCAATTAATTTTATTATTCCTACCCAGAACACAAGTATTTACATAACTAGAAGTAATAAACATCACGCAAAAGTATGTACTAGCTTGTCTATTTCTGTTTCCGCTGATTCGAATGGCAGCATTATCACAAGGAAAGGTTATCGGTTATTCATTAGTCATTCGTCGTCGGCCGACCGAGCGAGCAGCGCATCACCCGAGCCTGTATTTGTGCAACTACGAGTATGTGAGATTAGCTCGAAATGCGTCTAGCGTTTGTGACATTACTAGGTTTGTTTGGTGTGTGCGTGACATACGACATGATTGTTGGGGACACTGTGCACCGCAAGATGGTCTTCCACCAAAGGGTGAAGGAATTTGCGATACCGTTCAAGAAGAGGATTCGGACTTTATCCTATACGGATCCCGAGAAAAGGACAATCAAAGTACGTATATGTATTTGGGAGTTAAATTTCAATAACCTGTATTTTACAAGTTCAGTAATCATAATTTATAAATTTTATATAAAACTTTAAATTGCAACTACACTTTTTTAAGTAGGTAAGCAGATACACCTATACTAGAAAAAATATAAAAGTAGTTAGTAAAAATTAAGAAATAAATATGCATTGACATTGTTGACCACATCCATTAGTTGGCAAGTAATTTACCTACTTCTACATGAACATTAGTGACGGACAACTAATGATAATCGAAATATTAAGTGTCACGTTAAAATAATTCAGCACGTCACACCACAACAATAATTATATCCTACCATAGGTATGTAGGTACAGTCAGCTCCAGACCCCCCCCCCCCCCTTAATTATTTTTAATGAAAATTGAACATTTAATTTACCTAAATATGAATGTAAATAAAAAGTTTAAAAGTGCGTACGAGTATTGTTTATAAAAACATGTTCGTTTTTTAAAAGTGGGTGATTACGGTGTATCTATTTAATAGATAATACAATTGCAATTTCTTAACCGTTGTTGGTATTTTTTTACAGGAGTAACTAATACGTTATCTATACTATTCACGTTGTAAGTTTATACCTAGGTACCCTAGGTATACCTAGGTATGCGCTTAGGTGTATATACATACTCATAGCGAATTAACTCGAAAAAATCCATCGAGTAATAACAACATAATTTACTACGCTCGTAAGTTATTTACTCTAAATAGGAGTTAGATATTTTTCTAAAAAAAGCAGTTCTAAGTGAACGCGGGTTTTATTATTACAGTCCCCCGTAATTGACGACTGTTAACTGCTTGTTAATGTTAAATTAACATTTCTTAGCCTTATACGGGAAACTGATAAAAAAAGTCAGCTTACAACAGTTGTATCGACAACTACACAAGTTGTAGTTGAGATGCAGTTTACCTGACGCTTACCTTCTTTCAAGTCCGAGAAAAAAAAGGACCACTTACAACATGTATGATAGGAAAGTCTTACTCCCTAAGTAAAGATATGTAAGGAAGTCGTAATTTTATATAGTCAGTGTTTTCATTTCGATTGCAGGGTATCGCAGCTATAGACAACGATTTCTCACATGCCAGCGCCAATATTACGGAAGGTGGAGTAGGGAAGAACTTCGTCACAGTGAGAATGAAGAGTCAAAGGCACCATCCACTCAACTTCGAAGTTGAAATATATGTGTAGGAAGTAGGTAACTTTTGTATGGAAAGGCTAAATTGCATGCGATGGATTAGACAAACAAAATGATCTGCTGCTGGTGAAGGATTCTTCTGTTCAGTTATTAAGTACGTAAATATGTTATCGGCTGAGCTGGGACATTAAATAAAATAAAGATAAAATGATCGAGTAAAAAAAAAATCTAATTGTCTACCTATTCTAGTCTTTACATCATACCTAGGTGTCGAAAACATTTGATAGGATTCCAAAAAGGGCACAATAGCAAAGTAAGCTGCCAAGTTATTGCAATGACAATGAATTGTTTTAAAACCTTGACGTACTAACGCCCGGTCGTATGAGTTGAGGCAATCGAATATAAATTAAATATTGCATGATATTAAATTATCTGTTCTTGTAAATAATTCACAAAATTATTTAATGTAAGTAGTAATTATAGAGGTTATGGATGCAATATGTTCTATTATAGAAGCACAATTGACATAAAGTCCGTGATCTGAATTCCATTTAAAGAGATTATATAAATTCAATTAAGTACTTATTAAGGCCTTTCTGTGTCAAAGGCTCGTAACCAGCCACAATTATTGCGGTTTCCTATTTATCCAGATTTCAATTAACTTGGTTTTATTGTAACCTATATAAAGTCTATAAACATACAACTTCATACCGACTATTCTGTTATCACATAAGTATCCATGTTAACGCGAAACTCAAACTGTGAATGACGTAAGTTAATCCAACTATGTTTTAAACATACAGTACTGATCTATTATTACATATTTATGATATGAATCTCTTATTGTTAAGGTTATGTTAGGTCGTTCAATATTACAATAAGGCATTGTACTCGGAAGTGAATAAACATTTATGATACATACATGTTTTTTATAATGACATATTTAAACCTAAAGATAACCATATTGAATTTCAATACATTACTTAAACATACAATACAAATATGCAGACCTTAGTATAAATGTAAAATAGCAGCCCTTGTACTGTAGCTACTTAAATTCAAGTTAATAATGATTGTCATATATTTCGTTCTCTCGGGTTTACACACTTCGGAACACTTTACAGGACTTGTTTCCTGTTTACCTACTAATAAAATAACAGTCAGCTGTATAAATTTTAGTTTTTTTACATATTGTTTCGTAGTTTCAATCAAAACCTTAAGGCCAGATTTCACTTTTTACAAGGTGTCAAAATTGCGTGGTAAATAAAACAGTTTTTTTTGTGGGTGTAATAAGTATGTGTTACTTTATTGTCGATTTTTAATCCAAAATAAATTTTAGTCTATTCCAACGTGATTGTAAAAAAAATGTTGAATATATATGGACTAGCTGTTGCCCGCGACTTCGTACGCGTGGATTTGTATATTAGTGGTTACATATTCTACATTAGCTTAGAACATTATGCAGCAAAAGATAGCAGTAGGGACTGTTAATCATTTGTTAATTATTATACACAACCTGGCTACGAAGTTTCAAGCCCCTAACCTAGGGCCTAACTGAATAAAATTGTTCTCAATATAATCCCTCTCAACCTCCAGCATATTTTCAAGTCCACTATTTAGTAAAACCTACTACCTAACTACCTATTTACGAAGTTTGAAGTTCCTAGCTTTAAATAAAATTTGATCTCTCTACCAAGTTTCAACCCCTTCCTAAACCTTTTACGGGATGAATTAAAAAAAAAGCTGAAATTACTTTTCATGTATTCTAATAACATGCATTTATACAACGATTTGAATCGTGCCGCACTCAAATAAATGTTTGACCTCCATACAAATTTTCAACCCCTTTTTTACCAGCTTGAGGGATGAATTTTCAAAAATGCCGAAATTACTTTTCTTGTATTCTAATAATATGCCTTTATACAAAGTTTCTAGTCCCGCACACACAAAAATGTTTGATCTCCTTACAAACTTTCAACCCCTATTGAACCCTTTTAAGGGATGAATTATTAAAAACGCTGAAATTACTTTTCTTGTATTCTTATAATATACTCTTATACAAAGATTCAAGTCCCGCACTCAAAACATTTTTGATGTGCATACACACTTTCAACCCCTTTTTCACTACCTTGGGGGATGAATTTTCAAGAACGCTGAAATAACTTTTCTTGTATTCTAATAATTATGCCTTTATACAAAGATTCAAGTCCCGCACTCAAAAAAATGTTTGATCTCCATACAAACTTTCAACCCCTATTTAACCCTTTTAAGGGATGAATTTTTAAAAACGCTGAAATCATTTATCTTGTATTCTTATAATATGCCCTTATACAAAGATTCAAGTCCCGCACTCAAAAAAATATTTGATGTGCATACAAACTTTCAACCCCTTTTTCACCACCTTGGGGATGAATTTTCAAAAACGCTGAAATCAGTTTTCTTCTCTTTTATTATAATACCTTTTTACGAAGTTTCAAGTTCCTAGCTTACGATAAAATTTGAACCCCAAAACAAACTTTCATCCTCTTTTTAACCCCCTTAGGGGTTGAATTTTTAATAATGTTTAATTAATGTATTTTTTTTATTTTATGTTACGCGTTTATAAGAAGTTTCAAAGAATTCGTAATGGATTCCATCTTTCAACCCCGTTTTAACCCTGTTAGGGGATGAATTTTTAAAAACGCTGAAATTAATTTTCTTGTATTTTAATAATATGCCCATATACAAAGTTTCAAGTCCCGCACTCGAAAAAAATTTCGATCTCCATACAAACTTTCTACCCCTTTTTCACCACCTTAGGGTATGAATTTGCAAAAACGGTGAAATTAGTTTTCTTGTATTTTAATAATATATCTTTTAACGAAGTTTCAATTTCCTAGCTCAAAATAAAACTTGAACCCCATACAAACTTTGGATCGCTATTTCACCCCTTTAGGGGATGAATTTTGAAAAATCCTTTCCTAGTGGAACCCTAGGCCTTATAAGGAACCTACTTGCCAAATTTGGACTTTCTAGGCCCAGCGGTTTGGGCTGTGCGTTGATTTAAGTCAGTTAGTCAGTCAGTCAGGTCTTTCACGTTTATACAGGGTGGAAAGATAAGTCGGGCCCTGGAGGGAAACTACCTTAAATCCTTAAGCTGGCTCATTTTACTTAAAGCAGACATTCCTTTATTTTTAAAAAGAAACAAAACTGCATTCAAAGTATTTTTCTTTTTTTCTTCAATTTGGCTTGTCTAAAAAAATCTTGAGTACTAAATATAAGATTTTATGGATATTTTGTACGACAGACGAGTGTAATACCTAATGTTTCTTGGAGAAATGTTATCATTAACATTAACTGTATCGACTAGTAGAATAAAATTGCGAGTTTTTATTTTTTGGAATTTTAAGTCGGTTCGAGTCCCGGGCGAGGCAAGCGAGTTTTAGAAAATCTTTGAATGCAGTTTTGTTTCTTTTTAAAAATAAAGGAATGTCTCCTTTAAGTGAAATGAGCCAGCTTAAGGATTTAAGGTAGTTTCCCTCCAGGGCCCGACTTATCTTTCCACCCTGTATATATAGATAATATCGTCGGGTGACAAGTAAAAGTCACTAAGTACTATCAAAAAATTAAAGTACACACACACACACACACTTTACGTGGGTCATACTGAAAGTTTCTGGATTCTGATATATGAGAAAACTTATTTTTTCTAAGTGGCCAGTTCAGGAATTTTCAGTATGACCTAAGTATTACACTTGTAACACGGTTTATTGTCCAATAATTTCAATGATGTTAGTTAGTGACTCTTACTTGTCACCCGACGATATTATGTACAAATATAAAATATTCAGAAAATTAATTAGTTCCACTTTATTTCGTCCAGTATCATAAGTTTGATATTTACAGAATTACTTAAGGTACGGAAAATATCCATTTCCATGTAAGACTGTTCCTGAGAGTCTATTTCACGGCCGTCAATTCCATACAGCGTCGGAGCTCGGAGGCTGAAGAACGTAAAGGCACAGACTTATGCATAGGTCGTGGATGTAGCGTAGGCAACTACCTACAGACGTCATTCCATACATCGTCGACTAAGTATATCAGTTATATCATCAAATTCATCAATAACTTCGGCAAGAGTTCGAATAATATCCATCATTATTATATTTATAGTATGTATTTTATAAATATGTGGTAGTTTATATATATTTTATTTATTTATGTAATTTATAAGTATAGTTTGCTTTTTTTAACTCACTCAATATATTTTCTCTCTCTGCACCAATTGAAGGTATCTCTGTTTGGCCCTATGGTTGACTGGTAGAGAATGCCATTTCACATTAAGTCCGCCATTTGTACATTGTTGTATATATTTTGTGCAATAAAGTTTAAATAAATAAATAAATAAGACTTCTACTACTACTTAACAAAATTAGACAAAAGTAGTCCTAAATTATGATGAAATCTTAAGTTCTTGTAAATAAATATATTTTCTGAAACATTTTATCTTTCACAGTCAGTTCAAAGGAAAACGAGTAACCTTCCATTACTTCCAATAAACCCAAAAACTTTAATCCCAACTCACGGCAAGGATCGCGTGTTCCATAAATCAATAGAACAAAAACCTTTGTTAGATTAAAGAAGAGCAGAAAATATTTGGACATGGGGCACGGAAACAGCTTACGGGCTGGTTTTTGTGGACAGGCCGGCAATAAATCAGGAAAACCGACCAGACTCTGTATACTTATCGTTTACTAAGCACAAGCGATTCTTCGGCCGCAAACAACCAGTATAAAATGACCTTTTAATCTGTAGCAACTACGATTAATCGAAGTACACATGTGAATATGTTTATTCACCTCACACATGCTCTCACTCGCGGTGCAAATAAAACTGTCCAGGGGTCGATGATATCTACCGGGACTGGATGCGCTAACCCTTTTTAGGGTTCCGTAGCCAAATGGCAAAAAACGGAACCCTTATGGATTCGTCATGTCTGTCTGTCTGTCCGTCCGTCTGTCCATCTGTCTGTCCGTCTGTCTGTCCGTCCGTATGTCACAGCCACTTTTTTCCGAAACTATAAGAACTATACTGTTGAAACTTGGTAAGTAGATGTATTCTCTGAACTGCATTAAGATTTTCACAGAAAAATAGGAAAAAAAAACAATAAATTTTGGGGGTTCCCCATACTTAGAACTGAAACTCAATTTTTTTTTTTCATCAAACCCATACGTGTGGGATGTCTATGGATAGGTCTTCAAAAATGATATTGAGGTTTCTAATATCATTTATTTCTAAACTGAATAGTTTGCGCGAGAGACACTTCCAAAGTGGTAAAATGTGTGTCCCCCCTGTAACTTATAAAATAAGAGAATGATAAAACTAAAAAAAATATATGATGTACATTACCATGCAAACTTCCACCGAAAATTGGTTTGAACGAGATCTAGTAAGTAGTTTTTTTTAATACGTCATAAATCCCCTAAATACGGAACCCTTCATGGGCGAGTCCGACTCGCACTTGGCCGCTTTTTACTTTGACAGGCATTGCTAAGACGTAATTTGGATTTGGGCTTTAAACGAATTACTTACCCTACACTCAGATAATTGTGGCCCAATCTTTCAAATTTACGGGTTTGTAATATGTACATAAGGACGTCAATAAGTAATTTTAAATTAAAAAGTTTGGTAAGTATATTGGCTTTGGCTAATGTGCGAAGTTGGTGGGAGGGGGGGGGGGGGGCTTTCAAATAAGCAATATGTCCCCACACCCACTAGGGCAGCGCCACACTCATCCACGGAGCGAATATTTTAAGAAATTATCTAAATACTGTAGGTAATTTAGAGTATCCTTTTATAGGTTATTTCGTGATTTTTCAGATATTTTTAAAGCGAACTCTATAACTATACCAAAATCTGGGCACCAATTTATGTTCGACTGCGTAAGAACAGCAAACTGCACTGCTGTCAGCTACACACATTGTTCTAATTCACTGACTCGAATGCTCGCGGGCTTCTGATCTCTCTATACATTCACCAAAAAAATAAAAGATATAATATATATGAACTGCTTTTTCTCAGTCAACAAAAAATAGCAAAGCGTAACACTTTCACCAAGCTTGCTAAATATATTTATAACAGAAGCGAAACACATTCTCTATTCATAAATTTCCTGGAAAAGTACATCTACGCTTCCATCATAGAGGCGGAAGTTGCAGGCCCGAGGGATAAACAAAAAGGGTAGGGTTTTTGCGGGCCCTCCGTTATTAATGTAATAACTGACACTTTGTTTTATGAGAGTTCCTACTTTGCTAGTTGGTTCGTGCTGGGCAGCGATAACGTGCTGAAGCCGAAAATATGTTATTTGGAATTTGAATCAAGAATCATCAATTGGCTTCAATATTTTTTGTTATAACTTTAAGAATTTACACTACGAGGACGTTTTCTCGAGGCTTATACATACATACTTAGTACGAAAACAAGTATTTTAATAATCGAACTAAATGTGTAGCATAAAAAAACAATGATATGATGACATGACAAATGGAAATATATCGTACAAGAAACATAAAGACTCACACTATGAGCCTTACTAAAACATACTCCAGTCGTTTTTTCTAAGTGATATATTTTAGGGGAAAAGAAAAACCTTACCTAGCTAAAGGAAAATCTTGCACGTCCGAGGCGGGACTTTGCTCCAATCGCAGCTTAAACTATCGTTGGGCTCTGTACTCAGTCCGTTCGATATCGCGTAGGTACGTTTCCAACGTTCAGGAATTTCTAATAATGCACTGACTTAACTATAAAGACAAAATAAAGTGTTATCTGACTGTATTCCATAGGCAATAAGTGCCAAATTTGAATGTTATTTTCTATTCCATTCCGCAAAGTTAACATTGTATAGACACTTTTACGCTACTTAAAGGTAAATTTGAAAGAGTTTTCAGCTTACAAGGAACGGGTCGGGATCAGTTTAAACTGAGCATTTTTGTAATAGAAACGAAAATCGTCTAAAACTTTTAGATTCCAAAATAAAATGTAATTCTCTTCTAAAATAGGTCAAGTTTTTTCATACAATTTTACTAAACAGTTCTTCCTACAATCTGAGTAGATATAATAATATTAGCTTCAAACGTCCTTCCCAATTTTCTGCTATGCAGGGTTGCACTCATATTCTATTAAATGGACCAGTAGGTAAATCCTCCGTAATCCTAATGTTTATCCTAGTTTGCAATTATTGGGGGGACACAAAATGTTTTCTAGGAACGTAGTGGATTTGAAAAAGACATACGAGTATGTTAATACAATGTTAATTCTGAGTTTAATCTCCGACTTCTATACGGAACGGAATGGAACACAAACAACTGGTATCAAATCACAACATTTTGAATGAAGATACTTTAGCAGCGGTTGATTGTATTGAAGGGGAGTCATTAACCCATTTCTTTATCCATTTTAGCCGATTCATAGCTTTGTCAGCTTGCTATCGGGAGTCGATGAACTTTGATGTGGGTAGGCATGCACAAAAGAATGCCGTAACAGTAACAACAAAGGCTTTGATGTTAATTGAACGACATGTATACGATCTGGTATACATAGACGAAAAAGGGTAACTTGCTATAGGTAGGTAGGTAGGTAGTAATATAATAAGAAGAAACATTGTACCAAATTTGGTTTTATAAGTTATAAAACTTATATAATTATTATACAGCTCTCTACGGGATATTGATTTAAGGTGTATTCGGGTAATTCCAACTGTTTAAAAAATGTCCGCTAATTCTGAATATCACCCATAATTCCATATTAGAGCCATATTTTGGAATCACCCGACATTTTAAGCTTTTCGGAATTACCAAATATACCTTACAACCTCTACTCAATTTTGTTTTATACTTCAGCCGTGACGCTACTTTAGTGTAACACAAAAACCGTGTGAAATTTATGGATAAAATTACAATTTCGTAATTTCACCAATTCACTACCTATACAAGATACAAGTTGATTGACAGATGGGTATACCTAAATTTTATCTCATAATTCTTTAGGTTACATTAATATTTATAAATGTTAACTTTGTTGAGCTATTTTGCTCATATACTATCTATTTATAATAAAATGTTACGTTACGTAAAATGTAAGGGTGGTTTCAAAGACCAAAAGTAACTTATTGTCGTCATAGTCAATCCTCAAATAAATTCATACAATTCTATCTATGTATTATCATTTTCCCAGTAATAGGATACAGTATCCAGCCACCAGACCTTTCCAAAAGCCGACGCGTCCCAAATTAAGATTCGATTTCCCTATACATTTTAATTTAGCGGACGTCGTATATCTAAGGGATTTTGTTGAGAAGCTAATTGCGTAAGACTTGGTACCGCTGCGGGTTTGGCCCATCCATCAATCAGGATCTGTCGGGGAGCGTAGAGGCTAATTTGCCCGTTTGTTTCGCTATTAAGGCTTGCTACGTTGACGGGTATCATACATTGTATGGCTCTTTGTGTTGAGCGTACCGGCTTTGGAACAAAGCTTAGAGGTGATTTGGAGCTCTATGTCTTTGATTTAGAAGATATTTTGCAAATAATGAAATTGCACGACGTTTCATCTCTTCGAAAGTTGTGTGAGGGTCGATGAGCAATGACGATTTTATTTGGATAAAGTTAGTCAGATAGATGGCTTCTGACGGAGTCTGGTCCATAAAAAAGCAATAATGATTATTATGTAGCACGTTATCTACCACGATTGACATAAAAATACATTGTTTTTCGTTTTCTAACAAAACTCATCGAAGCTCAGCTTACAAAGTTTTGGGATCTTTCTGTGACCTAAACTTATTACTTACTTAAAGGAACTTAAGCTGAAAATAGGAAATCGAAACTACATTTTTACTTTCCTAACACCAAAGTTAAAGTAAAATGTAGTTGACAAACATTAAAATAAACAATGAAACTGGAACCACAGGCTTTAATAAGTTAAAGGTCTCAAAGAGCTGAAGACGGGATTTGAGGTCATAAAGTAGTTCCACCGGGATCAAGGCATGGGAACATAAAAATCACTTCCTTTTAGGATTTGGTAAAGAAGTACAGAAGGGAAGGTTGACACGGAAAGATTAAACTTGCACTACAGATAAGAGAGCTAAATCATAAGTGATTTTGGTTAGAGAAAAAGAATAATGTTGTAAGGGTAGTTCAATTACAGATTGAATTAAATATGCATGGCCTTCTATTAATAAATGAATTAATAACTATTATGAAATGTATTCGTAATGGTAGTAAATTATAATTGTTGAATTTTGTATTTTGTAAGCTGTTATTTATTTCTAATTTATTTATAATGTATTTTGACGATTCAAAAGAGATTGTAAAATCCTACTTGATTGAGATGATATTCTATTTCTGATTATGATAGTGATATTATAGTAAATATGTGTAATCTATTACCGGAAATGTCGTTTTACCAGAAATTTCCTTGTTGCCTGCAACAACACTGTCAGCAATTCTCAATATTAGGCATGACAAGAACTACATACCTATTTTCTAGTAAATACAAACATTTTTTCTTAAGGGTACTTTCTTACAACTGCATGTTCTGCGCTGCAGGCAGGCAAGTAAGAAGTTGACCTGCTGTAAAGCCTATTTCCCATTGAAGCACTACACGTTGACGGAGACATCGTAAAAGAAAGCTTAGGATTGATTAGAATTTCAGATACGCAACCTACTTGCATACATAGAAATTAAAAATTGTCTTCATTGTACTACATATTCTTGCAGGGTTCTCTTGCTGTTTTGGATGCTAAATGAAATAACACACATCTAGAAAATAGCGAATAAGATTATTTATATAGATTTCTTTAATTATAACACTTGTGCAAAGGAAAAACACTATAATCTATGTATAATTTGAATTCACATAATTACGACGTCTTTAGTTTGAGGAACTCCTCAAACTAAAGACGTCGTAATTATGTGAAACTCGATGAACTCATCGAGTTTCACATAGTTTTAATAAAATTAAATACTAGGTACTTTAGATATTGACAGTGTAGGGAATGCTTACTTCAAGGACTAATTTACCGATAGGTACATACATTTCAATTTAAAAAGCCCGTCTAAAATTCGATATTGATTAATTTTATAATAATCCCACAGCTGATCCAGATCAACACTTCCTAAAATGCAACTCCTTCCTCATCTTGTAAAACAATCACGAAACAATCTTCAGAACTGTCGAGGGCTGGCTAGGGGAAAGTTTCCTAGCAACGCAATATGTCCGCCACATACAAACGACTGCAAATGATACCGAGAATTATTTCGCCGCTGAACTGAAAAGTATCCCCGAGGCGAAAGCGTTTTAGTACGTAATGTAGTAGGTATGTCACATGAGAGTTTGTAAGCAGATAAAATGTTTTAAGTTTCTGTATGAGATGTTTTGTCACAACACATAAATAAACCGCTAATTTATGTCCGTTTATCTTGATAATTATTATATTATGCAGATTTTAAGTCATACTTAAACTAAACAAGTTGTGAAGTTTTACTTTGCCTACGATAAATCGCAAAGTACTGGACAGATCTCTAATATTGAAAGAAATAAAAATGCGTAAAATTTTGCGGAGATAACTCGCATATTATGCAGCAGATCATGCTGTAGTAACAGCAATAGTGCTGTAGTATGCAAAATAAATAACATGTAAGTATACATGTTATTTATTTTGCATACAGGGAAAAGTTAACCTAGTCCGTATCAAACGACTACCTATACCATTCCTTTAAACCATTTTTCATATACATATATACATCATTGTAACGAGCAAAGGCATCCGGAAGCATTTTCGCATTCTTTCCCCTCGCTGCCTACAAATGTGTCACACATTAAGAATGAGTTAGGTTTATGAACATCATTTTGTCGACAACCATTAGACAGGGCTCGTATGGGCTCTTCAAAGGAATTTTCTTAATAGTCTATTTATAAAATCAAAATACGACTTGGCTATCTGTCGCCGACCGCAAACTAAAACAATTTTAATTATATTTGACACTTCGTAATTACATGGAGGAAAGGAATACTATTCTGAGAGCCATTCGAGGTGAGAACATTAGAAGCTATTAAATATATTTTAATGTTTGTAGACGTCGGCCGTAATCCAGGAAAAATAATAAAGGCGAACGTGAGCGCGTGAGGCCACAAATGTCAGAATGTTTTAATTTACGTTTACGATTCGGAATTGGTGTGTGCGATGTCTTTGTTGAATTTTGATTAGACGTAAGTTAAATTAAAGGTACCTATAATGTTCCATTTTCATATAAATAGGTAGGTAACATGACTTAGTCTATGTTACCTTTGGGGTCAAACCGATAGCTCGTAGTCGTGTAAGTACCTCTATCTTCGTTTGATCTGTACTGAAAGCGACGTATATAAATAGTTAACCATAAAATTCATGCATAATAGCAAATTCGCGTCAAAAACTGTATTCATTGAAATATTTGAAGCACCACTCATTTGAAGACCTTCCTGAACTTAACGCCTTACCTAAATTTGCCTTCTACTTCATTAGATGCTAATTAGCATCTAGTTCTAGGTAATAATGATTCAAGCAATAAATAAAATTATATTGGTAATATAAAGGGTAATCTGAATTTGTTATGAGTTACCCGTCAGTTTTATATTAACTGGTTATCACATAAAAACCGAAAAGGTATTTTCGTCATAGGAAAGCAATTTTACTAAACGGAACTTAATTACATAAAATATATTTTATAAACCAATTGAATGTTTCGGTCGTGTCGTAACGC